>NC_053417.1:14360205-14627705 GCF_016859285.1 Xiphias gladius | reverse complement strand
ACAATAACTACTCCTGCAACTTGAAGTGCAAGCTCAGTCAACCAGCTAGGTAACTAAATCAGTTAATGTTTCGGTAACATAACATTACTCCTGAAGTGTCAAACTCTCTCATATTCTTCAAAAAACAAAATTGGAGAAGTAACAGCTATTTTAAACCCTTTCTAAATTTTACATAATCAAGATTTTGCTTCTGCTAACAAACTGTTAATAGTAGCCAACCGGCAGGTTGTAACGTTAGCTCGCTGTTTGTAAACACGCTATCTGTGTCTTAGCCATGTTAGCCAACAACGTAGCTATCCTAAGCATTTGCTAACATGTTAACTTAAACGTATACAAGGAATAAGTATGTGCTATTAATTTAGCCTTTAAACACGAAAAAACGCTACAATTACTGGACAAAACTGACTAATTTCAGCCAAACAAAGAAGCGTAGTTTGCTAGCTAATTCGATGTGTAACGCTAGCAACTCACCGAAATCTAGCTGCGGCAGGGCCAAGCATTCAAAAGCTGTTGTAATCCCTACGCAAGCTCGGGGTTAGCTGCGGCCTTATTATGCAACGTAAATTATTAACAATTTGCTTCACCACATATTTGTTTATCAACTCTGTAATGCCCAGATATAAAGGCCAGACCCAGAGTTTCACACTGAACCACAAAACTAAAACCTGAAGCGACCTAAACGAGCTCAATTACTACAAATAACGGCGTATTCAACTGCATCAACGCCATTTCAAAGGCAGCAGCGTCAGACCGTTGTTCGTCGCTGTCTGCTGTTGAAAAAACAATAAAGTTGCAGACAGTCAAGTATGGAGTTACAGTCGGGACAAAACGTCGCGGGACGTTGATACGGAAACAAAGTTGCAGAGACTAAATTCAATAAATTCAATTTAACATTGAAATTCTACATAGGACATACCTTGTAAAGAATGTTTGGAAAGGTTTAAACAGATTATAAATTATTCCTTTGATTTTTTTTTTTTGAGCCAAAAAAATATACAATTTTTCACTTAGCTATTTGCTCATTGCATGTAAACCTAAATATTTTTGGAAAACTGATCATATGATCATGCTGTATGTTAGTGATATTTAAATTTATTTTGAGAACAGTTCAACTGAAGAGAAAGTCATTTTTTAAATTCAATTATTTATCTGTGGCAAATTCCATGTACATTAAATTAAATGGTCAGATAGAGAGTTATACATATTCAAACTCTTTAGCAGACTTGCAAAATAAAAAATTGACCCGTACAATCTTTAAAACCTACAACATTATTACTTGTGAATATACATATGTACCGTTTTTTAAATTATTTTAGTATTTTTTTACTCCTACATATTAATTGATTTCTGTTGAATATAAAGGGCTTCCTGCATCACACATTTCTTTTACTGCATATTTTTCTGTATAATGTTGTAATTACTAACTCTGGCACTTTGTTTCCTTTTTGTTGTTGTATATAGGTTATGTAACTTGAATTTAATTGTTTTCAGTTAAAAAGAAGTCGCAGAAATTGAATCCCATACTTTACAGTGCCCTTCAAACAATGTTTATTTGCAAATATACTTTATAGAAAAATTAATAAATGACAATAAATGCATTCATTAATGAACACATTAGTAAAATGTACAAAGTAACCAAAAATCTAGAGATGTTTAAATGAATTTTTTGCACATCATCTTAAATTTTATTTTCATACCAGGATTTCTTCTTCCAGCAAGATATATTTTCTGTCTGTATACAAAGGACTGGAACGATTAGGCTATACCTTTATTCACTATTGGATATAAAGCAGATTAGACTACAACTCAAAATACATTTTAAAATAAATCCATCTGAAAGGAAATAATAAATCATAAGGTGTCAGGAAAAAAATGAATAAATCATGTGTGATTCATTTAATGTAATCATCTCAGTCTGCACATTTTACCTTTTAATTTACGTATTCATCAACTGAAAATAATGTTTTACCTATAAATTCACGATTCCAAATCAATCAGGTTTGTGATCATTTGTTTTTGGGTACGTAAATATCTTACTAAAAATCACACATAACTTCAATGCATACCACAACTTTTAGATTTTGAAATTAATGGTTCCAATAATTTTAAAATGTCATCAATTTGAATACTCTATTTTATTATTATCATGTCATACTGTTCTGTGCTAATGGAATATACTTTGTAAATCAATCCTGCTTTTTTCCTGCATTTGTTAGAGATATTCTGTGTAAGTTGCATTGCTGGGCAATAATGAGATAATAACTCATCTTTAACAAAAGCAAAATCAGACATGATGTTAATTGTGACTTTAGGCATACTTGATTTAAATTAACTATAATTCGTACATACAGTATATGTAACAACCAATTGGCTCTGCTTGGCCTTCATGTTGGTCTTGTGTCAAAGTCTGATTTGCCACCTCAAACTTACACATAAGCAATTGCAGTTTGCAGGAGTACATGGCTTGAAATTGTCACATAATAAAAAAGCCATAATGTCCTAATTCGATGTTTAACATCATTTATTTTCATTAGTTACAAAACATAAATAAAATCAACAGTTGAATTAGTTACAATTTACAGAGGCTAAATCACCAGCAACATACCTTATTTTTCAAGGTTCCTTTTCCCAAATGTCCTTTTATTATTGGTTCTCAGTCATGCCATTTGGGACTCCCCAGGTTTTTGTTGCATTAATTTGGAAGTTCATTATATTTGACCTGCAGCCCAACAGGTAGGCTTGTGTCATTCTGTTATGTATCATTCAGGTTTTCGCGGTTCAAAACTGAAATAAGATTTCAAAAATGACCAAAAATGTGGACTCAGAGAGGTATATCAAGGCAGGGGAGTCCCATGTAAACAGGGATGAAAACCAGTGTTTTCTAGTTTCAAATAACCTCTGATTTATAGTGATGAGAACACAATTTTACAATTTGTACAACCCCATTTCAAAATACAAAAATAATCTTTATCTTTTAGATAACATTTTGGTAACACTTCAAGGACAAAGCCAGCTCCACATCATGAGTCATGATCGTTAAGCTGTAGCTTGCGGTCAACATGTTAGTATCAGACATTACAGCACAGTATCTCACCTTCACTAATAATGAACTACATCTCTGTGAAAATGTGGGTTGTCTTGAAAAGCAACATATACAGAAACCATTGTTATACTCTAGATTATGCAATTTTAGTTTCTGAACAACCATACCCTTTATCACATACTAGTCCTCCTTAACCATTCATGTTTTAAATTTCTTTGACCCACATTTAGCAGTCTTTAACAACTTGTACAATCTCCCGTTTTCTGTGGCACACAATCTCTATCATCAATAAAACAGAAATGCTGCTTTGACTACAGGCTACTTATTATGCCAAAAGAATGATTAACGGCTGACGATCGATGGTCAAATGTGTGTATGGATGCACGGATAACCCAATAAAATGTACAGTAATATATCTGCTGCTGATATATTACTCTGTGTATCTCTGCAGGTATAATTATAATGGAACGTTTTTGACTTTTAAGAAATCTTTTGCATTGTGCATAAAGCACAATTATGGCCTGCACTTCTGACAGCTTCTGACAGATGTACTCACACTGACAGCCTATGGTTGGGGACTAAATACTTCACAATTGAAATAAGGAAATTGTACAACGCCAAACAAAGTTGACAAATAAGCAAGTGAGGATCCCACAACAGTGTTGGACATCAAACTTACAACTGGTATATGGTCTAAGCTCTCCCTTGTTTTGTTTCTTGAAGAAACAAGCCCAGACATTAGCAGAGTAAACATTTTCAGTTGGGCAAAGTGACAATTGAGAGGCCGCTTTGAATGAAAGAAACAGGGGTGCAGTTTAAAATGCAATATACCATGGGACTATCACAAAGCTTTGTCACACATAAAAAATATACACTCACACACTCACAAAAAATGCAGTAATTTTAAAAGGCAATATGAGAATTACCCATATGGTCTCCCCAGTCTATATTAACTTGGCAGTTTTATTTCTTTTTTGTTCTCCTCCTCAGCATGACACTGTGATATACTTTGATATGTGGAGCTCAAACTGAAAGCACAGATCTCAAATGTGAAAATGTGTCATACTGAAAGCAAATGTTTGATTAATTATCTCAGTAGGCTGCAAACAGTAGATGTGAGATTCATGAATAAAGAGCAAGTGCAAGCAGTTTGCACTCAGGCAAGTCAAGTTAGTCATAAGGTCATGCAGTCTTGGGCTGAGTCCACCCAGGTATCCACTGAATATAGATGGCATATTTCAATTTACCATAATATTAAGAATTCCTCTGAATTAATATCATATCACTCATCGTCATTCAGACTGCTTCTTATATTAAAAACTCAAAATAATCCAAATTAAGCACATGCTTTACGGTGCACAACAATGCAACAATGTATTTGGTCGCAATTGTGGTAATGATGGTAGCCAGATAACTTTACCGTGCTCTACTGTGTAACATGCTGTTGTTTCATTTTTTTTTTCATTGCCCATTGAAACGCCTTGTGCTGTAGGCCAGCGGTTTTTAAAAGATCATGTAACGATCATGAAAAATGCTCTATGCGTCTGGGTTTCATCACTGTGCTTCTATAAAAATATTTTATGCCTTACAGACAAATCAATACAATACATGCTGATCAAATCAGATGACCATTACTAATTGCACTTTTAAAATTGATAGTCCTTTCACTGTAAGCATTGACAAATTAACCAAAAAAGTCAACACACTGTCAAATAATTTGTCCTTCTTGCCTCTGCTTAGGGAGAGTTCAGGTCCCACTGAGTCGGTTTGAAAACAAAAACATGAACGTTAATTTGTGTCAAAGGACATAAGGGATATGTACTAGGATAATCCATAAACACTCACCCACACTCATAAATGCACACACTCATACATTAAAGAATTTATACATCTCAATACCCAAACATACCATGATTCATAAATCCCGGCTGCTGTGTTCCATATTACCCTCTGTCTTCTTTTTCTCTTCTTCTCTACATACTAGAATCTATCATGTCTCACATTCACTCTCCATCTCATCCAGAAGTACACTTTAATCCATATATTAATTGCAGTCACAACTCTCTCATGCATACACAGAACTAACACTCCAAATGGATCTGCTTTACATCCTGATCAACTTAGTATTTCCTTCTCTTACACCTTTATATCGACCTCACACTTCGCCTTGGTTTCATTTCTGTCCCAGAGGAAGAGTGGAGGTGGGGGTCGTTGGGTGAATTTTGGCACTGGAAGGTAGAGCAGCAGTAGAGCAAGAGGAGGAACAGGTGGAAGAGGTTGAGGAACAGGAACAGGACCCCCCAGCAGCAGCAGTACTATCTGTGGGTGCAATGGTGCCACTGCCGGGCAGCAGAGACGGTGCCGTGGACGCTGGAGATGTGGGCATTTGGGAAGGCAGCAGTGGTTGGCTTTGAGGTGGTGAGTTGGGTAACTGGGTACTGGGCTGTGTCTGTGGTAGCGACTGAGACTGTATGGGAGTTTGCATCCGGGGCTGTGGTACCTGCTGGCGGAGTGGGGACTGCTGATAGGGTATCTGCTGGAGGGGGAGAGACTGATGGAGGTGTAAACTTTGCTGCATCTGTGGCACCATGTGTGTTTGTGGTGGAGGTCCTGGAGAGGGCAGGGTGGACAGGCTCCCTCCACCTGTGTAATGGGATGGGACTGCCACAGGCAAGCTGGCAGGGGTCGGGGATGCCTGTGGGGTCAGTGGTGCCACTGGAAACCAACCTGGTGGAGCCACCTGTATGGAATACAGTAATGAGTACTGAGGGATTATTACAGCACAAAAATCATGCTTTGGTACTGTTCAGTTTTGACAAAAATGTGTTAAAAATATCAAGAATATTTCTGCTGTTTCTGCCCAAAAATCACAACCCTTCATCAAAATCAAATTAACACTGTCCGGCTTCTTTTAATCATCTTTTATAATACATACATCTTTCATGAGAAAGACCCAGTGACTAATAATACAAAAGCACAACCTTATCCTCGAAATTTATGATAAGAAAAGAACAATCCGCCTGACCATATATTAAAGCAATAGTTTGGCATTTGTCAATACGCTTATTTGCTTTCTTGTTGAGAATTAGATGAGAAGCATGATACATACATTTACATACTATTGCCAGCAGCCTGTTATCTTAGCTAAGAAAAAAGATTGGAAATGGGGAAACAAGTGCAATAACGACAAGTTGCAATCCCATGAGGGTAACGTGCCAGACTGTTCTTTGTATAATAGATTTTGTTTCCTTTGGACAGAGCCAGGCTAGCTGTTTTCCCTGTTTCCACTCTTTATACTAACCTAACCTAACCTGCCACTGGCTGTAGCCTTGTATTAAACATAAAGACATGAGAATGGTATAAAACTTCTCACCTAATTCTGGACAAAAAAGTTGATAAGTGTATATATTAGCTATTCCTTTAGAGATTATGTAAAATTGGATGCATATTATAGTGTGTAGTCCTACCTCAGTTGGCTGGCTCCAGCCTCCGAACTCCTGCACCTGCTGTATCTGCTTGATCTGATTCAGTGAAGGCTTGGGTGGGGCGGGGCCCACCATCTCCTTTGTCCAATTATCAACAAGTTTGTGCAATTCATCTGTGAATGTGCTTTTTCTTAGAGGACTATGATCTGTGGAAAAATGAGGGCATCATACCAGTGCTGCGTTGTACCACTGATTGTCACTAAATGGGTTGTCTTAATTTATCTCTATTATTGCAACCTGTACCTCTCTTAGCAGGCGGTGACGGGCGGTGCTCTGGGTTGCAGTATAGGGGCAGTCTATTCTGTTCACCACCTGAAAAACTACTTGACTGCTGAATCCCTATATGAGAGATACAAGAAATAGTTACACAGACAGAAATTAAATGAATGAAAATGGAAGAGAAAGAGTAGAAAGAAAAAAATAGACAAAAAAAACCTCACCAGAGTGCGTAACTCCGTTGTTATCCATGTGAGAGTGAGGCCGGGGCCGGAGTTTGATTTTGGCTGGCCTGGGCCTCCGAGGAGAGAGGACAGGAGGTGCCGTGGGCAGTGGAGGGGTTCGGGAAAGGGAGACAGGCAGACTCTGCCTTTGGTCTTTGAGGGAACGAAGCTGTCTGTAAAGTTCCTGCAGCTCTCTGTTCTGCTGGGCCTGAAGGGATACCACCTCTTTGATGTGCCTATAGAAGAAGAGATATAAAACAGTGACAATAGTTGTTATACTCTGTCGGCAAGAAACAACAATAAATGGAGACATAAAATAAAAAATAGAGTAAACGAAGAGACAAACATTTTGTAAACTCTAAAACAGTGGAGTTAATTGTCTCTCCTCACTGACTTACTTCTCTCGGAGCTTGTGTAGTTCTCTTCTCAGGTCTTCATCCTCCAGCTCACTCTCATCATCATCATCGCTACTGCCCAGGGGTGAGTGGCTGTGTCCATGAGCTCGAGACAGATGGGCCATTGCTGGGGTCCTCTTACCTTCATCTTTCTCCCCTTCCTTTCCCCGAGATCTCCTCCTCTCCCTCTCCAAATGAGGAGACACCGGGGCGCCGAGAGTCTGCCCGTCCTCTTTCTTAGTCTCAGCCTGGGTTACAGAGAAGCGTCCCACTTTCCTGTGAGTACTACCGTGCCCTGATGGCTGATGGTCTGATGGGGGAGAGGTCTGGGGCACTGGAGTCACCTGATGCCAGAGGATGTGGGAGACATTACCTGCCTGCCCATGGTGCTCTGAAGGTTCAGACTAACGAGTGGCAAAGATAATATTTGTACTATTCCTCCTACCTGAAATCGTCCTTTGCGTGACTGAGGTGGATTTAGGGCTGCCGCCGCCTTCTCCTCTCTAAGAGCCTGACTGCCGGAACGTCCATCTAATAAAGTGATATGGATGAAAAACAAAAAGGGGAGACAAGGACCCAGAGAAAAGAACACAGATACACAGGTATAAAGAGCACATAAATGACAAGGAAGACACACAAAAAAGCAACATACACAGAAAAATGTGCATGACAGAGAGACATATAGATGCCCACAGACAGACATGGGGCACGAACACAAAGGCACAGTGTTAAAAATCGATGTCACATATCATCAACTTAATGACTTACGTGGCTTACATTCAGGTTTATGAAATATGTGAACATATGCTGACTACAGTGGCAGTCATCTGTCTAAATTATAAGCAATAAAGTGAAAAATAAATAAAGGTTTTTGGGATGTAAAAATACATGCTTCGGAAAAAGCTGTTATGGGTGTGTGGGAAGGAGTGGTAAATGCTTGTTTCATTAAAAAGATTAATTAAAGTCATTAAATGAAAGAAAAAATATTGTGATATGGCATGTGAATGTTTACAATAGTGTACCCCCACCCACCCACACATCCACTCTCTCATTCTCACTGATTCTCCATTGACCCACTCATATACCAGACAACAAAGCCCAATATCAATTTGAGATCTGTGCTCAGATCCACAGTGATATTGTTCAGTGTGTTTGATATTTGGGATTACTACATTAGCAAAGTGTGTTCATGGATAATCACCACATAATTTTAGACCAACATAAAAATACGCAGCCTGAAATAGGTGTTACTTACAAATAACGATCCATTATTAGTGACTCGTGTGGAACATAACATACATGTTCATGCATGTGCACTTGTATCAAAGGATCTAAGCTATTGTTACACATATTACACATTTAAACACAAATGCATCCAAGATGACTGGAATACTTTAACAGTGTGATAAAGCTTAGCCGTATGAAAAGCCTATCAATGTATAACAGAAACTAAATAACTTGTAAATCCTTGCTAACGTTCACAATATATATTCTAGAAATTATAACGTTCCTCATTATCTGGCTATTTCATATGGATAATGCAAATTAAAATGTAATCTTCATAAATTCATCTGCTACAATTACATAATATAGTACAGTCTCATGGAGCAATGCTATATTGTATGAGCTGACACAGAGAGCGTACACATATTCTGAATGACAAGTGTTTACACAATAGCTTATCTACTTGGCAACTATCTTATCTTTATTATGAAGTGAGTTGCATGGTTTTCTCTACACTGAGCCAGCAAGTGAATGTGAGGAGGTGAGATGGTTGCTGCTGGCAGGGAAGGGGGTGTCATATGAAGGGATATGTCCTGGGCACCGTCACAGCTGGGCTTTGCTCCAGAGTTCATCTGCACTGGGATGGGCATCAATTTCTGATGCCAACCTCTTCCTACACTGTGCCAATCTCCCACCCTCCTCTACTCTCCACTGTTCTCGCCCAAGTAACCCATGCAAAAAGAAAGACTGCCAAGAAAATGAAATTTAGTAAAAAGAAATTCAGAAACAAATGGGATTAAATTAAAAACAATAACGTATGTAGAGATGTCAACACTGACATTACATGGGGACTAGTCACATAACAATATGCAGTTATTTAGCTGTAAACATTAACATCCATTAACAATAACAGTTATTAATTCCTGATGGTTAAGAAAGTTATTTGACTATGTTAAAACTAGTACTAGATATTAGATTTAGGTCCATGCCCCAACATCCCATTCTCTCTCTCGCGCTCTCTCTCTCTCTCTCTCTCTCTCTCTCTCTCTCTCGCTCGCTCGCTCCCTAAGAGGACGCTACCTTGCTGGACTCTGGGCTTCTTGAACAAGCTGGCGGAGTGGCGCAGTTTGCACGCCCAGTTTTTGAATTTGCGAGTCCAGGATTTCTTGCTAACAGGATTTCTGATACTAGGACATGTCAGGTTTAGGCCAAAATATCCACCTCCTGCATTGTGCTGCTGCTGTCCATGCCGGAGGGGGATCGGGTGCTGATTGGGGGGCCACGATGCTTCTCCAGTGGTACTGGTGTCAGAGTTAGGAGGTACAGCCTAGAACAATTACGACAATTAAGTTTGACTGCATGTAGTGGAGATGTTCAAAATGGAGAGACACTCAAACATTTAAACATAACATATATGACAGACAGCTGAAAAAGAACCAAGTGGAGTCACATTTACACACTGAAATATAAACAGTAAAATAATGTAAATTCAGTTCAGTGAAACACAAAATTGAAAAAAATCTAATCCGTGGTATTCACTCACAAGAATGGTTGGTTCTCCTGGTACAGGTGGGCGCTGGGGCCTGGCAGAGTCATCCTGTTTGAGAGGCGGTGTTGAGGAGGCAGAGGTGGAAGGGAGAGATGGGCCAGGCTGCTGCTCCACTGGACCCAGCTCCGCAGAGGTGGGCATTTCTGAGGAAGTGTCCTCCTCTCGTCCTCTATCTCTCTCTGGGTCAGGGGAGGTGGAGGAGGAACGGGAGGTGGTGGAAGATGTAGAGGAGGACGAGGAGTGGGGGGAAGTATCTGAGGACGAGGCAGGTGGGAGGAAAGACAAGTGGTGAAGCGACTGCGGCTCAGATGACTCGTCTCCTCCTGCTGATGTGGAGGCAGCTGATGTTGGGCCAGAGGCAGCTCCTCCGGCCAATGCTGCCCCGCCGCTGTACTCCTGATACAACAAGTTCCTCAGCTTTTCATCCAATGTCTTTATACGGTTGTCTACAAATTCAATTTTGGGGGGGCCTTCACTGTCTGACTCGGCTACAGAGGAAGGTTGAGCAGGGGATGGTGTCATTGTGAGGGAGAGAGTGGGTAAGGGGGCGTCAGCAGTGCCCAGATGAAGAGGTGGCAAAGAAGAGTCAGAGGAAGGGTGAAAAGGGGCAGAGTAGCTGCCTGTGTCCTCTGTGAAACTTGTCTCTCCTGTGGACACCTCTGACTCTGACATATGTAAAGAGGACTGCTTCTGGAGTGAAAACTGCTGCTGTCTCTGGGGTGTGTCCATGGCTTTAACAACCTCCTGCTGCTGCTCAGTGTGTTGTAGCTGTTTCTGTGACTGTATATGTTGTTGTGCCAGCTCAGCGGGGATTTGGGTTTGTTGTTGAATCTGCTGTTGCGGTCCAGGGCTAACACTTTGCTGCGCCTGTTGTTGAAGAAACTGTTGACTAATTGACATTGGTAACTTTTGGTTTTGATCTGGCTTTAAAGCCACAGCACCCATAAGCAGCTGATGTTGCTGATGTTGCTGCTGCTGTAGCTGCTGTTGCACCATTTGCTGTTGCTGTAATTGTATTGTCTGTTGTAGGTGTAACTGTTGCTGCTGCTGGTTATCAATGTGGGCCTGCTGTTGTGCTAGTGGTGCCATAACCTGCTGTGGTAACTGCTGTAACTGAGGCTGTTGCAGCAACTGTGGGGAATACTGTTGTGTTTGCTGTTGAGGAAGGGGTCGTTGGGTCTGCTGTAGGGGCACTGGTGGCAGAAACTGCTGCAGAGGCACAGACTGTTTTAACACTTCTGTATGACCTGGCCGAGGCAGCACCTGCACCTCAGTCAGCTGTTGCTGAAGTGGTATTTGTTTCTGCATGAGTTGCTGTTGTTGTAACTGCTGGAGAGACTGTTGCAGAGCTCGTTCCTGCTGCAGGTGAATTTGTTCTTGGTACACTTGATGTTGTGATTGTTGTTGTGATGTTGCCTGTTGTATCTGTTGTGCCTGTTGTTCAAGCTGCATTGCCTGCAGTTGCTGCTGAGCCGCTGGTACCTGCTGCTGTGATGCAGGCTGTAGCTGTGGCCGTGGTTGTGGTTGTTGTAGGGCTGGTTTGGCCAACTGTGTAAGTGTCTGCTGCTGCTCCATGCCAAGTTGGCTTACCGCTGAAGAGGCCACTGCAGCAGCAGGAGGGGAATGAAAAGAGCTTGAGGACTGGTCCGCTGCAGGCACACATGACCTTGGAGCAGTTATTGCTGTATCCCCTATATTTTGACCTACAGTAGAGCAACCACTGGTTCCAGGAGAAGTAATATCAGGAAGAACGGCAGTAGATGTGGGAGACACAACGGTAGGAGCGGTGGGGAGGTTGGCAGCAGCAGGTATTGCTATGGATGAGGGAGCACCGGAAATTTGGTCAGCAGAAGCGGAGGTGAGGACCGGCAGTTCAAGACCAACTGAAGCAGTGACAGGGACTTCAAGAGTGGAGGCTGGTGCAGCGATGCTTTCAGAGGCAGTAGTGTGAGGAGCATGGGGAGCGGTGGCTGGAGGGGACATGGAGGCAGGGGCTGAGACAGTAGAGACGGGAGGGGAGGTAGCAGAGAGGGTGGGGCAGGGGGGAGAGGCCATTCCAGTAAAGGACTCCATTCGCTGGGATCCTTCACTTTCTACAGCCACAGAGAACAACGTTATTTTCTGTTATGCTGCCCATTCTGGCATGTTAATAAGCCATAGCGTTAGAATTGACTTAGGTAGAACTCACCTTTCTCTGTTTTAGGAGACTGGGGTATCCTTGTTTCTGTAGTTGGTGGTGGTGTGTCCGCTCCCTGGCTGGAAAGAGAGTCTCTATGGCGGATGGTCTGGTTGATAAAAAAGCGCCAGCGTCCCACTGGGGAGGAATGGGGCACTGCGTCCGCTGAGAAATCACAAAGATGGTTCACTACTTATAACAAGTTAAGTTATGGTATTTACAGCATTTCCTCATACTGTGCATAAGAAAACATATATCCAAGAACTCACTCGTTGAGCCAGTGGGAGTGCTCACATGTAGCTGGTCAGTTGATCCAGTCTATCAGAGAAAGAAAAATTAAAATTAATCAAACAATCAAATTATTATTATTATTATTATTATTATTATTATTCAGTCAAAACAAAAAAATGATAGAGTAGAGAAGATGATAGCTGGAACCATGAAAATCAACATACCTGTGAATGTGTTTGAAGAATTTCGTGGGCTTTCTTAACTATTGCTCTAAGCTCCTCGACAAATTTCTCTTTCTCCACATCAAGGACAAAGTCCTCCTCCACCTACAAATAAAATACAAACAAAAAGCAATTGTAAAGACATGGAATGATAATTTTCTGCAACCAATGCAGACTATGGCAGTACATGAGCAGTTCACCATGTAATCTGCTATGTCCTCAGGTGCATCTCCTTCAATGTCAAATTTAAATGTCACCATCTTGTTGCTATGGGTCTCCAATTGGCATTCCACCATATTGTCCCCGCTCCCGGACACCTACAGAGGACAAGACAAATTAACATGATACATGATACATGGATATAGTAATATATTTGGCTATTTGTTGCTGTTTTTTCACCTGGAGCATGCTCAGTTGAAACTGATGTGAAACTTTCTCAGGCCTCTGACAGGAAGCTCTTCTTTGAGTTTTTAATTTCTCTAATTTCCCATTGGCCAAGACCTGAAGAGTCTCTTCTCCATTAGCTGGAACAGACCTGTGTGTGGTAAAGTAGTAGGGTTGTTACATATCGTCATATAAATGACAGGTCCCAGAGCAAGACGGTAACCACACTGTCACTACATTGTCTGTTAATGACTCAAAATAAGAACACTATCTAAAAGACAAACATGTATATGTAATGAATATATTTATTAACAATGTGCTGTACATTTGAGTATTTTGTAACAAAACAAACATAAACCTATGTTTGAAGAGGCTATTAACCAATATGGAGGTATGGGCAATACGGACAAAGCGTTCAGACTTCCAAAAATCTAATTACACTTAACATCTACGTTTTATACCTTGTTAAGATGCCTTCAAATTAACGCTTAAAAACTCTCTGTATCAGGACTTGTATAGTTTTTGCCTTGACTGATGAACACACTGCATGACTTCCATGCACCCGCTATTACCGGTAAATGGAGCTAAGATCAGAAAATAATGATATCAGACGTACCCTGAAGAGGAATGATGTTCTGTACTTGACAGGTATGGACCATCCTGTAAAGTAACATGAATGCACACATAAAGGAGTACGCAGGTACACAGAAAACACACACAAACACACACACACGCACAAACATTTGCAACATCTGATACTAGTAAAGCTATAATGTAATTATGGATAAAATGACATTTAATAGGAAGTATACTGTTTTCATTTTTTAAGATCAAAACTTGTTAGTTTGAATCAAAAAGACACAAAGATTTTTCAAATAATTAGATAGCGGTATTCTCATTCATTCTGCCAATATGTCAACAAAGTAAAATTATTTATTAATTAATACTTCAATTCTTCCTGTACCTGAGCAATGCCCAGCAGGGAAAGGTCACAGTCTTGCAGCGAGGCTGGGGGCAGTTTGGGGGCATTAGAATCAAGCGATTGTAGAGTAGTGACAGGCGGAGGGGAGGTGGGGATAAAGTCGACCTGCCCTGGTAAGGTTACCTGGGCCACTGACGGAGATGTAAGCAGCTCTGGAGCAGGGGCAGCAGCAGGATGGTGGGATGGGAGAGATGGTAGTGTTGTTGGGGGACATGAGGTATGAGATGGGCTGAGGGGCAATTGTTGCACAGGAAAGACAGCACTGGGGAGAACAGGCTGTTCAGCAATAGGTGTCTCACTGTGTGTCTGAGTGTGAGAATGAGCCTGTGTCTGAATGTGTGTCTGTGTTTGGGAGTGTGTTTGGGCCTGGATGCTGGTTTGTGTGTGTGTGTGAGCTGGCAACATCTGCTTGGCCTGGTGTTGTGGAGATGGAGTGGCACCTGCCACTAGATGACTATAGAGGGGAAGGGTCCTGTTCTGGGACTGAGGCTCAGCCACATTATTAGAGACTATCTGGGCAGGAGGATGGGTCACAAGATGAGAAGCAGTTGGACACTGTGGGTGGAGCTGACTCTCATCTAGGGGTATCAAAGCCTGCTTTACAGGAGGTGGTTGCTGGAGGGAAGTTGCGATGGGCTGTGCCAGTAACTGAGCTTGCAGAGGAGTTGGAGCTAGTGGCTGCTGCACTTGAGAAAGTTTCTGCAGCTGTTGCTGGTATTGCTCAGTAGACTGAGGCATAGCAGGCTGGGAGATGGGCTGAATGACTGAAGGGTCAGGAGTGCCTCCTAGAGGCTGCTGTTGGGCCTGAACAACTTGGCCTGAAACATAGGCTTGTCCAGTCTGCTGCACAGGATGAGGAGTGGCAACAAAGTTTGCAGGGTCAACTACAGAGCTGAGATTATCTGTTTTAGTTCCAACACCAGCTGGGCCAGGAGACATAATCATCTGCTGATACTGCAGTACTGGCTGCTGTTGCTGCTGCTGTTGTGTAATATGAGTTATGTCCTGTTGTACAGATGGCATGGCTTGGTGGGTAAGCTGGGGGACATACTGAGGGGTCAAAAGGCCAGCGGCAGCCTGAGCATCAACCTGGCTAGGTGGCTGGCCTTGAGTTTGTTGCTGGAGCTGGGGCTGCATGAGCCCTGGCATTGGGGCATTTTGCTGAGCACGAGACTCATGTTGGATTTGACTGGGAATTGAAGCAATTGCAGCTGGAGGCTGGACAGCACCTTGGCTTTG
Organism: Xiphias gladius; assembly: GCF_016859285.1. Lineage (NCBI taxonomy): Eukaryota > Metazoa > Chordata > Actinopteri > Istiophoriformes > Xiphiidae > Xiphias > Xiphias gladius. Next base: position 14,612,336 of record NC_053417.1, on the reverse strand, counting down.
TTGGCCCATCATCTGAATGTCAACAGTTGGGCCCTGGCCATGTGGTTGCTGGGACTGAGTAATTGTTGGTTGCAGAGGCTGAGTCTGGATTAACGTCTGAGCAGTTACCTGGCTCTTTGTGGGAGTGACCGGTCCTGGGTAACTAGTGTGCAGAGGAATTTGCTGGGTCTGGATGATTTGAGTCTGTCCCTGGATTACTGCTGCTGGAGGAGTTACATGGGCATCAATCATAGACTGAGCTGCTTGGGCTGTGGACTGGGCTATAAATTGGACTGGGGCCCGGCCCTGTTTCTGGGGATGAGCCTCATTTTGTCCTTGCTGGGTAAATATTTGAGCTGGGACAACAGCAGATGTCTGGAGAGGGATCTGCGCAGTCTGAATGGCCATGGGGATCTGGGCCTGTGGAACAGTTTGAGTTTGGTGCTGAATCACTTCAGTGATGGCTGGAGCTCCAGCTGGGATTTGAGGTTGCATTACAGAGGTATGGTGCTGCGGCTGGGCAACAAATGCTTTCTGCTGCTGCATCAATGTTACTTGCTGTTGTTGCTCTATAACCTGCTGTTGTGTGAGAGTGGAATGAGGTGTATACTGAGTGGTGTTTAGTTGAGGGATACACACGTGCTGTATATCAGTTGGTTGCTGCTGAATCTGCTGCTCACTGTTGCTTTGTGGAATAGGAACAGTGTCTTGTTTTTCAGTTTGCTGAATCTGTATGATGGCCGCTTGGTGCTGCTGCTCTTGAATCTGTTGCTGTATCAGAGCCTGTTGCTGTAATCTCTCTGCTTGTTGTTGTTGTAACAGGACTTGTTGCTGACGCTGCTGTTCTAACTGTTGTTGTAACAGAGCTTGCTGCTGCTGCTCTATCTGCTGCTTGAGTTGCACTTGTTGCTGCTCTTGTTGCTGAAGCTGTAGTTGAGCTTTCTGTTGTAGCTGCTGCTGTTGCAAAATAGCCTGCTGTTGCAAATGCTGTTGTATTAGTGCTTGTTGCTGTTGTTGTTCCATTTGTCGGAATAAGGCTTGCTGCTGCAATTGCTGTTCCATTTGCTGTTGATTCTGTTGGGGTTGCTGCTGCAATACAATTTGTTGCTGCTGTTGTCCACTTTGCTGCTGCTTCTCTGGTTCTTTTTGTGTTCCAGCTTGGTGTTGTCCAATTTGTGGATATAACTGGCTCTGCTGCTGTTGCTGTGGAGTAGGCTGTTGTTGTTGTTGCTCTAATTGCTGTGGTAAAAGTGCTTGTTGTGGTTGCTGTTGTTGCTGTTGTTGTTGATGTACAAGACCTTGTGGTTGTTGCTGCTGCTCTTGAATCTGTTGCTGTATCAGAGCCTGTTGCTGTAATCTCTCTGCTTGTTGTTGTTGTAACAGGACTTGTTGCTGACGCTGCTGTTCTAACTGTTGTTGTAACAGAGCTTGCTGCTGCTGCTCTATCTGCTGCTTGAGTTGCACTTGTTGCTGCTCTTGTTGCTGAAGCTGTAGTTGAGCTTTCTGTTGTAGCTGCTGCTGTTGCAAAATAGCCTGCTGTTGCAAATGCTGTTGTATTAGTGCTTGTTGCTGTTGTTGTTCCATTTGTCGGAATAAGGCTTGCTGCTGCAATTGCTGTTCCATTTGCTGTTGATTCTGTTGGGGTTGCTGCTGCAATACAATTTGTTGCTGCTGTTGTCCACTTTGCTGCTGCTTCTCTGGTTCTTTTTGTGTTCCAGCTTGGTGTTGTCCAATTTGTGGATATAACTGGCTCTGCTGCTGTTGCTGTGGAGTAGGCTGTTGTTGTTGTTGCTCTAATTGCTGTGGTAAAAGTGCTTGTTGTGGTTGCTGTTGTTGCTGTTGTTGTTGATGTACAAGACCTTGTGGTTGTTGCTGCTGCTCTTGTTGCTGCTGAATAAGAGCTTGCTGCTGTTGATCCAGCAATTGCTTGTGTATAAGTGCTTGCTGTTGATGCTGTTGTAGTTGGGCCTGTTGCTGCTGCTGTTGAAGCAGTGCTTTTTGTTGCTGCTGATCAAGCTGCTGCTGGACATACATCTGATGTTGCTCAAGCAGTAAAGCTTGTTGTTGCTGCTGCTGTAACACGGTTTGCTGTTGCTGAAGCTGTTGTTGCAGTTGTTGAGATTGTATTGTGGTCTGCTCGTGAGGTTGCTGTTTATAAGTGTGAAGTTGCTCCCCTGGCTGTGGTAATGACATAGCTCGCTGCTCCATACCTGTTTGTATAGGTAACACTTGCTGCTGAGGAGTGGGCTGGACAGGTGGAACAGGCTGCTGTAGATAGATCTGCTGCCGAGGCTCATGCTGATGTTTCTGGACAGCTGTAGCTGAAAGGCTCTGTTGCTGCTGTTCCGTCGGTGGCTGAGGGGCACTAACTTGTTGTTTTTCGAGCACACTGGCCTGGCCCTCCATTTGCTGTTGTGGCTGCTGTTGAAGGGTGGAGGTCTGGGGATCCATCCCTATCTGTTGTTGTTGGACAATAGTCTGCTGAGGGATCATGACAGGCTGTGTTTGCTGGGGTGCTGCCTGGGGTATGATGTCAGTGAGCTGCATGGGAGTGGCAGGGGGTTGGGTCTGCTGAGCGAGGGGCACAATGCTCCCCACTAGTCCAGCAGGATCACTGACTGACATGGATGTAGTGAGAACATTAATGGGTGCTTGAGGGGAAACAGGGGGTATGTATGACTGTGAGAGGGATGTTGACCCATGGGGAGTGGCAGTTTGAAATGTATCTGAGGGAAATGTTTGTGACTACTCAGTGATAATGACAGAATGATGATTAGTGTGGAAAGAAGAGGGAAAAAAAAAATAGTAGAAAAAACAGGTAAGAATAAGCTTCAGCAAAGGGCATGAATTAACAGCACATTTAATTTTATACAACAGGGTTTCCCACAGTGTTTTATTGCAGAAGTAGGGTGCCTTGCCTAAAATACCAACCACCACAACTAAAGTCAAAAAACTTGAATTTAGCTAAACTGTACTTTAATCTTTTGAGTAAAACATTAACCTTCAGGTTAAATGAGCAGTAGCACTATTTCATACAGCAAGACTTAATATTTAATGAAAGAGGCTATTAATCCATCACATCTCACACCCTCTTCTAAGAAATTTCCTGGGGGAAACCCTGTACAGCGCACAATCAGATGGTCAGTCTCAGAGGATTATACGGATGATTTATGGTTGGGTAAATTGTTATTTGAGGCAAAAGAACCAAAAATGTGACAGAGTAGTGGGATCCTATCTTTACTTTCATTAACAATAATGTTAAATGTTGAAGACCCAATGCAAATATGGCTTTCATTTTAATACAAGTTAGTATTATAACCCCTTTCACCTGAAAACATTGCTGAGGTACACTTGGTGATACCTGCGGAACCATGGTACTGGGCTGAAGAAATGTCTGACCAACAGGTCCCCCTCCACTTTGGCCTATGGACATGGTGGACATACTAACACTCTGACCAAGAGGTACGCTTGGCACACTTCCACTCTCACCAGCGGGGAGCATTTGAGGATGAGCCAACGAGCCAGGGCCCTGCTGTGCAACAAAATAGTTTATGAACAATGTGAATTATCAATACAATGATTTCAAACAATAATGAATTAATTAGTTTAGTATAATTTATGAAGGAGGTGAAAATAACATATAGACATACAGATGCCGTAGGAGGGAGAGTTGTCTGGGAATGGGTGTAGGACTCCCCTTGCTGAGAGTATGCCTGGCTCTGTCCACTTACATAAGACTCACAGCTGGCAGACCCAATGCTCTCACCTTCTGAGTGAAACACAATTTAAAAAACAAGAAGAAATGTTAAAATGCAAACTACACATACTTATAGAGTATTTTATAGTATCTGTTCATTTGAACTTCCACCATGTCAGTTATGTCATAGTAATGTCCTATTAATTCACAGTGCACCTTTCTAATAAAAGTCCTGGTATATGAAACATATCATGAAGGTGCATACTCTACCTGGCAGACCAAGAGTTGTCCCACTGAAAATATGCTGCTGTCTGACATGCTGGTCTACTTCAGGCAGCTCCTCAGACTCCTGCCCTCCTCCTCCTCCTCTTCCTCCTCCTCCTCCTCCTCCTGCTCCCGTCTGTCCCGCTGTCCCTGGCCCCAGTGAAGACGGGCAGGGGGGATGAGAAAAGGTGTAGGAGGTAAGATTGGAGTCTCTTCTTTCTTCAAAGCCCTGGTTCTGCTGGAGGAGCTGCTGCTGACGACGTTCCCGTGACTTTTTGATCAGATTTACTCGGTCCCGGATGGATTTTCCCACCACCTTGGCATCACTCTCATGGAAGAAACCTGACTTCACCTGTGTTTAGGGAGAGGGGTAGATTTAATTAACTAATGGCTAGAGTTAGGCTGAGGGAATCTAGGTCAGAAAGAGCTACCTTGAATGGTTGATAAATGAGCATTTCCCTCACCTGACCTTCCGTAAAGAATCAAAGTCTTTTCCCAGTCTACCCTATACTATACCTTACACCCATGAACCCATCTACTCCTCAGGCATGAATTGTCCTTGTGTCTCACCATCTCTAGTGCCACCTCCTCAGCACTATCATTCTCAAGGTCATAGCTGAACTCAATGGCCTCATTGTCTTTGTGTTTCCCCTTCAGCTTCTTAGGCTCTTCAACCCAAATCCGGAGAGCCAAGCAGTCCTGGGTGCCTGTGTCCTCCTCTGCCAGCTCCACCCGGACCCCTGTGTCCTCCCCAAAGAATGCGTGGTTCAAGAGGTCTCTGATGGAGAGTCTGTCAAGGGAAAGAAAAAAAAAGGAGCAAGAGACGGTTTAACAGGTGCCAGGATGTGTTATGATTGCCTGATCAGGAATTGTGCATGAGACAGTGCAGCATGTCATGTTATGGAAGTAAAACCTGCTTACCTCTGGCTTTTGTTCTGACGAATGCAGCCTTCGATGATCTCTTTTATCTCTGGGTCATTCACTTTATCAAAACTGGCTGGCTTTATACCCTGCAGAAAAATGAATGGGAAAGTAATTGTATTTAACAACGGAGCCACATAGTTGGGATCACATTTAAATAAACTAAAGAATATTTAAAAAATTAGGTCTACACATCATCACCACAAATGTGTTGAGTTTGCATGAGAGTAAGGCAGTCAAAGACACTCACGCTTGTGACTTTGCGATAGATTTGAGCGGCATTTTGGCACTCAGAGTAAGGGTACTCTGAAGTAGCCATCTCCAGCATGCACATTCCAAAGGCATAAACATCCACAGACTCATCATAATGCTCCTCATACATCTCTGGGGCCATGAACTCCGGTGTTCCTGTTAAGACCAGACAGTGGTTCACGGTCAATAACAAGCCGAACAGCTACATACTACTTCACCACCATCACTGTTAACAATCTGTATTTACTTTCTCATAACACTATTCACAGAGCAGAAATTCCCCAAAGTGAATGGAAGAATTGAAATTTGATTGAAACTCTGTTAAGAATCTTCCTGGCAACTGTTTTTGCTTCCTGAGTTCAACTTTAATGAGAACTTTAATGAAAATATATTATATTTATAGGCCCTGACTTAGTTTGCTGATGTAGATGCACATGCACGTGTATATGCCTGGCTTTGTTCTCAAAAGTAGTTGGTCTACTTATGTAGCCTACCTATGACACTCTTAGCAAAGGAGGTCCTCATCAGAGTGGCCAGTCCGAGGTCACCTATCTTGACCGATCCTGTGGGGCCTGTTATGAAAATGTTGTCACACTTGAGGTCTCGGTGGACAATTGGAGGAGTCCTGGTGTGAAGGAAGTGAAGGCCCTTCAAAATTTGCCTGCACCAACTCCTCAGGACCTTCGGTTTCATCACCTTAAAGCGCTTAAGGTAACTGTACAGAGAGAGCAAATGCAGTCAAAATGAAAGAGAATACTTTAATCGACCACTGATAGCTAGATGATCACCATTAGAGACAAAACAATATTACGAATACCTTTCAGTGTATCATGATAATTAGTCATGGCTCTTCACATAGATATTATCATATTGTTCATAATGAATTTAGATTAATTTCCTCCCCCATCAAAATAAGCAAAAAGTGTTTTGCTCAAATCATAATCTCTATTAATAAATTTGTTCTTTAAAGCATATTTAGTATAACTTAGTAAAATGAGAAGAAAGTCTGCCACCAGTATTCCTTGCTGAAGCTTTGAGTTATCTTTTTGTTGTTTTTTGTGAGAAGATTGAGAAGTACTACCAAATATTTACTGAAAAATAAAGCCATGCTTTATTATTTGCTAACTATGAAGGCAGGTTTACAGCTACTGGTTTGAACTATAGCTAAAATTAACACTGCTACAGATGACATCGCTCAAAGAAACTAATCTACATTTTCTAGACCTATCATAGACATGACATGTAAATAATGATGTATATGTACACTGTATATCAACTTTTTTTTCTTTAGTTATTTTATATGCCTCTTTACTGTGTAACTATTTGCAGTACAGAGCTGCCACCTGTGGGTGATATTTACTCATCACTTACCATCACATGGTAAAGAAATACTGAAAGGTATACTGGGATTAGAGGATTTTATGTCAATCAGAGACTATGGCTAAAAGATTCTGCTCAAAACAAATGACACAGCGACAAAATGAAACGATTCAATAACAGTGAGCTGTCACTGAGTGAAGAATAATAGAAATGGAGGTTGTGCTAACGTTTTGAGTGTTCCTGAAGTCATGAGTTCAGTGACCAGTACGATGCACTTCTTGCCACGGAGCACGGACTCCCAGGAATCATAGAAGCGGACGATGTTGGGGTGCTGAAGCCCCTTCAGCATCTCAGCCTCCTCCTTGAAGCGTTGCTGCTCCGCCTTGGTGAGCTTGCGGTCCTGAGGTCAGAGGTACATATGAAGTTATATGGCAAGAATGTGGACATGTGCTATAAGCCGTGCAAGAATTCTGCCATGTGATTCTGTTCGGAGCCCTAAAACATCATGAGGCTACCTGGCACTGCACATCCATGACTCTGCAGTGCCAACTGCTACCACTAGATGGTACTAGCAACATATACTTGAAGCAGTGCTGTGACAACACCCATGCCTTAGCTTTATAAAACACATTTCTACTGCATCTGCCACACATCCCCCAGTATGGCGGACAGATTGAACACGGCAGAAATCCGATTCACTGGCACAAGCAGCATCCCGCAGGAACAGAGACAGCCATTCAATAATCCCTCTGTCAAACAATGGTGCATAGGTTATTTATTAAGACCTAAGACACATCCATGTTATATAGGCAAGGTGTTTTGTTCTGCAGTTAAAAAAATGCATTTCTTGTATTATGTTTTGTATTTCTAGTGTATTTTCTTAAACACAATGTGCTCTCTCATCAATAACTTATGCTATCTTTAATTACCCGACTACAAAGTCAATAAGACACAGCATTTATGAATACGCAATGGATTCGATGTTGATATGTAAGAATCAAAAACAAGGCTGATGATCAAATGATTTACAGTGGAGGAAATCCTGACTGGCTCCACTCAGTCAGTGTGTATTTTTAGACTTGTCACAAGCAACTGTTTGTCTGGTATTTCCATGTGTAGAAAGAACAAAGCATTTCAGGTCTGTGGTCCTTTGACCTTTGTTGACCTTGTGACCTGCTATTCAAGGGCATTATTTGATGGTACTAAAAACTTTTAAAGAAAACAAAATGAGCTCATTGCCATGGGTTTGTATTTAACAACAGGTAACCTTCAACCACTTATGTGAAAGCAAAATATAAGGAAAGAAAAAACAGAACAGTGTGTCTAACTTAGTACCTGCCAGCGATTCGGATGGCAGCCATCGTCGTGTCACAAACAGACCCCACTATAAATAGAAGTCATCATAACACTGGCTTTCCATTGATCGATTCCATTGATGTTGAGCTTTTTGCTTTACACAAGCTCCCCAAAGGAAGGCGGTGAACTGCAGATGTTTGGATGCAAAAAAACGATTTTCATGTAATACAGTTTCTCTGTCACTGCATCTATATTTATTATATGTTTTTTTCCTAGCCTGCACTCTTCTTTTTTTGCCTCTGCTTCTCTTCCTCCCTGTGTCTGTGTTTCATCTTTTCAGAGATCTTTTGCTCTCCATGTCTTTACTGTTTCAGTGTCCTTTTCTGGAAGTACTGATGGAGGCAATATCTCCACCCGTCCCCTCTCATAAGGGACGTAGCATCAACAAAAAAGCCGCTCCTCAGTGCACTACTAGGGCTAAGAATAGGTTGCCCAGCCGAAGCCTGTCCTCATACTTTCATTCCTGTAACGCCGCCTACTTCACATTCATATGGTGAATGCATTCTTCAGCTATTGTATGTGTGTACCTGACCATGTGCAGGTGCGTCTGTCCATGCTTAGGTTTCAATGCTGCCTGTGTATCTACACGTGTCTTCTTTCTGGTGCGCCTTATTTTTTCAAGGAGTACTGCCTCTGTTTGGGTGCCTCTGTCCTCTGTCTCACTCCACAGTCAGAGCATCACTCTGCATCACTGTCTGGCATGGTGTGCTACAGAGTACTGCCTGTTTGTCCCTGTTTGCTTCCTCCTCAGCGTCTATTGTGTCTCCCTCAGAGTGTCAAATCAGACAGCCTTAGGGATAGCAAAGGTCACAAAGAGTTCAGTTAGTGAGAGTGTCTAGACAGACTCACACAAACCTACTCCTCTCCGCATACCCACTCACACACGCTTATACACGCCCATATTCACACAAACGGAGGTGCAACAACAAAAACTCTAGATAAAAGCAATACAAGTGTCATTAATAAGTCACAGCCCTCTTTCCATTGCCAAGAGTGCTAAACACAACCAATACAATACGATTACTGCCTAATACTCACGCTGACCTGTGTGATAAATGTAAGTGAATACTACTCAATAAACTCTTGAAAATGACAGTAATAACGTAGAGATGTATGCTACAGTAAATCAGTCAAACTTTGGTAAGACAGCAAAAACAAAAAAAGATCAGACAAAACAAAATGGGACATTGCCACCACAAGAGAAAAGGGGACAGAACAGTCTCTTAACCATCAGATACACAGAAATTTCAAAGCAACATAGAAACAAATAAACAGAAAGTGAACCCCTGACGCAGCCCGATTGGGACTGGCCTGGTCTTTCTTCCTCTAAATCAGCCAGATTGTTCTTCTTTCTGCAGCCTAACCAAGTAAATACTCTAGAGTTTAAGCACATAGTAGTATTAAGAAAGAATGATAATAACCCATTTTCAAAAATGAAAAATTCATGTATATGTGTATGTAGACGCTAGAACTCTGTGAATGAGTTAGCTGGCTGAATCATGGACTTTTTAGGGCACAGTTATCCTTACAAATACCTTGACTGTACACATGGCAGCTGTGTATGCGCTCGGCTCTTACTGTGTCTAGCAGAGTGGCTGGACAACTGCCACTGAAATGATAAACAACCAGTGAGGGACTAACTGTAGTTCTCTCATGCACATGCACATATTTGCACTTAGCCACTTCCTGTTCAGTGATGATGTTTACGCTAATGTGTATATTTTCACTACCGTGTGCACCACGTCAAAGAAAAATTTCCATTGCCTTGTGATGTGAAATTTTTCCTATTCTGAAATTAACAACAACACTAGAAAATACGATGCGATCCAAGAAGTTAATGATGTTCAATTTTTGTTGCGATTGTGTCAGTGAGATGTCAATTCAATGGCAATTTTTGAGGCTGTACTTTGTGGTATTCTTGGATCAGACTGCATTATACTGATTGATTTTATTCTTATTCATGCCACAGATGGTGGACAAACTACCAGAATCCCCTTGATCATTTCACCTTGAAATGAGAAAACTCTTAGAATACAGGAACACTCCTTTGATACAATTTCAACAAATACTGAATATTACAAGTTTCACAAATGCAGTATTACTCGCAGTGTAATTGTAATTAATTACATTTTATTTTGGGCTTTCCTGTCATTTTGTCCCCACCTGCATTGTCAGTTTGGTGATGCAATGCCTCTGTTACATGGAGGTCCATGGGAGGTCCCTAAGTACTATAACTTGTTTAACAGAGAAAGACCTAAGACCTGGTTGTGCAATGCTAGATTTTTTTGGATCAGACATCTGGTAGAGCAGAAGGTCAAGCTGCAGGTTAAGTAGCCTCATAAAACACCGGTGGAAATGGACAGGATGCAGCTTACAAGGCACATTTGGTGGATGGTAAGAGGCTGGGGTCATGAATGCCAAAGCACGTGAGCCCTAAAACAGCTATTCTGGCAAACACTGCATAAGTATCAGATATCAAAAAAACTACATAAGATGAACTGGCTTCCGTGCTACATTTTCGTCTGAAGGAGGAGTGTGCCTCAGCTATAGTGGGATAAATAGAGTTGGTTCAGAGCAATATCAACAAATAGGGGAGCGTCATTTTTGCTGTAGGTGGACATTTGCACATTTATGAGGGTGTATGTAGTATATGTTGCCGTACAGTGTGGGAGTAAGCATGTCAGTGCTTGAAAATCTTAGGTGGCGGGTGGCTTGGATTAGATTACTGTAAGCTACAACAGCTCAGAGTAACAAGATAGATTGCTGGATAAGGGCTGGCCCACACGTCGGATTAGAACCCCAGGCCAGTGGGCCAAGTTCACTAACCTCTATAGATCCCTCTAGCCAATACAATACACTAGCCATTTCTTTTTAGGTGACCACTTGTCAGCAGGGGGTCAGAATTTGCTGTATGTTTTAAAACTACAGTATCAGTGTTGCACAGAGTTAGAGGCAACTTCACTGCTATAACGTAGCTGGCCAACTAGAAGATACACAACATCTGAGCTATGGTAGGTCCAAGACCTAAAAGTGTAAATACAATTTTTTCTTCATATAAAAGGACATTCGAGGACATCAGTGCTACTTGACAAAAATCCTAAAAGGAGATTCAGTGGGCATCCCTTTTTTTCACTGGACCGGCTTAGACGAGTATCACGTGATAACAGTTTGATCATAAGTACTTTAAACTTATTGAATTTTGATTAGGCTATACAGTTAGGGCTAGTTTTGTGTGGTTAATGTCTCAGTCATTCAGAAGCAATTGAATTTCCATTGCTGATTAGGTAATGAACATTGTGGTGGGAGGATACAGCCCAAGGGATACTTGCCAACTGTCAGTGCCCTAGTTGAAAATGCGTCTGGCGAGTTTGGTTGGATCGATTCCATCCGGGTCTAGTCAGTTCAGCTGTAGACCATTTGATTTGGCCTCTAATAATTTTAGTCAACCATCAATTGTCTGTCTTTGCTTTACCTGGCCTAAAAACAACTTTTTTAAATTCTGAAAAACAGTGTTTTAGCACATTATACTGTTCTCGAGCAGCTATTATTTGTAGCATGAGGCAGAAGGTTGGCAGTGACTGGAAATGATCTCTCAACCCTGTGAATGCTAAATTATAGTGTCAGCTGCCAAACTGTCAAAGGTGCTACACACTGAAATGTAATGTTAATATAAGTCTCAACCATGTCAAAGTCCAAGTTGTCAAATGCCCTTAGTAAGGATGAGTCCTTTTGCTTAGAAGCGTGGCATGGTATTTGTAGCAGGTAGCATCCTAGGCTTATATTTACCTGCAGACATTAATCCAAAAGGCTCTATAACAATACATGTTAAATCACCAAATATTTCGGGTTGTAAATATCATGGCAACTTTCAGTACTGTAGTAATTCAGACCTGAATGCTGCTCTAGTGTTTATAGTTCTCTGAGTGTGACTGGGCTAAGCTGAGCTGAGATGGGCCGGTCTGGAATGACTGGGTTGAACCAGTCTGGTTTCTGCCGCCCGAGTTATGCTGTCTGTGCAGGGTTTTTGTTCCAGCCTGACAGGCACCCACTGTAATTAACTCCCTGGATCACTCTGCATGCTCACTCACACAGACAAAAAGTGATTGGGGTTGGGGGGGGGGCAGACACATACAGTGGTATATGTTGACACAAACGGACAGAGAGCAATAGCTTACATACAAAAATGTAATACATGTAAAAGACATATACAATCACATCCACTTAGGGTGAAGGATGGCAAAGCACTAGCAAGGGAGATATATAGCCCTGTCCTTTCAAGTGTGGAATTCCCAGGGAACGGGAGAGGAAAGAAGAAAGATGGTGTCCGCACTGTGAACTTTAATTACCCATTCTTTTAAGCTGCATTTGGACAGCTAATCCCCTGGCTTCCCTCTCTTTGTGGACACGGGAGGACAGGAGCTAGGTGCTCCCAGGCAGCAATCTCACAGGACAGTGGATATAGTATCAGTAGCGTCACATAGTGCGTTGGGTAGTCATGTACAGGCTTCTCATCATCCTGTCCCATCCAGTGCCCTGGAAATGTTGCACAGCCTGTCCACGGTCTTATGGCATTATGATACATGGACAGTCTTCTGTGCGTTGATTAATGGGACCTGCGCTTGTAGCTGGAATGACTGTTGTTTGAATTTCATAATTCAGAGTGTGAAGAATTGAGTCAACTCATAAAACTTAACTATAATACAGTTGTATATCTTTTACCACAATTAAAATACTGACAAGAATATAATTGTATTATTGTATAATCCTTAACTGAGATTCATCCACACTGTACTGTCATTAAAGATTGACCATTATTGCATCTAAATTAGTGGTTGCATCAAGTCTATCATTACTGACACAGCAAGGAAATCCTATCCTATCATTATTATTCTGATCACCATTGTCCATTCTAATGCTACTTTGCACTGAAACTATGTACAAGCTATGGTGAGGCAAAGTAAAAATTACAGATCATGTGACCTGCGTGACTAGAACGTTGCACTGAATGTGGCACTGGATCCATCTATAGGCGTGTGACCAGGCCGCTGTGTACTCTCTGTGTGTTTGTGCATGAGTGTCTGTGTGTGTGTGTTCATGTGTCTCCCTGCATGTGGTAACTTAGCATTAGCTACACGACTGCTCTCTGGGAGGGATGCCATGGTAATCCTCTGTTTGGCTCATCATCTCCCTCTCTCTCTGTCACTCTCTCTCTCTCTCTGTGTCACTCACCATCACCCCCTGTGTCTCTCTCTTTTCTCTCTCACATTGCCTTTTTCCCGTCTCCTTGCTCTTGCTCTGTGTGTCAGAATCTCAGTCTGTTTTTCTTTCAAAGGCTGTATAACTATCTGTTTATAGTATAAAATATAATTACACATTAAAATATGCATAGAGTGTTTGTAATTGTCTTAATAGTTTCTGATTGATGTAGCCATTAATGCCCTCATGCTTCATAAACAAATAACCAGTAAAAAAACGAGTTATTCTCCATGGGATTTAATTTGACCCAATGCATTTGTGGAGACAAAATTGGATATCACAAATTCAATATGGGTGCGCAAATCAGCTTAACTGTCTTTTCATTTAAAAAAAAAAAAAAAAGCTTAACCAGCTCAGATTTGCTCAAACTCCCAAGCCAATGCAAAATATGATGTGGTGCCTTTGATGGTGTCATAAAAGAATGCTGTCTGGTGGCAAAACATATTAGTGATAACATTATTACTGAAGGTGAAAGGAGCTACCTGAGCAGATCTCATGGAAAAAGATCAAGTATTTAAGTAGGGCTGAATGGGAGCTGTGGCAGTATGATATACCAAGCAGCAAGGCCCAGCTGCTGATGTGAAGCTGATTCACTAGGTGTTGGAGTAAAACCAGAAAAGGTGATGGGGGCATGCCTGCTGCTTGTTAGTCCAACAGACAGAGCCTGATCTCAAGGATTAGTCAAGGCTCTTGTTTTGGAATTAGCTCCAAACCAAACACATGACTGACTTTTCTCACACAAAGCCAGCAGTCAAATCAGATGGCTTACCATAACACTGCTCTTTATTGTGGGGCCAAGAGTCAGGGGGATGCATTTCTTCTCTCCTCCACAAGTCTGTCTCCCACTACATGTTGAATTCACACTATCTAACAATGTTTCCATTACTTCTGAGCATAATGAATCCAGTTGGCTACAGCATGTAGTGCTCTGGTATAAAACATTCATCATATTCATTATTTTCCTCCCATCACAATGTCAACGCATGACAGTTTGTTACAGCAAAGTTTGCTGTTGTTACATCTACATATGTTACAGTGTTCCTATTTGGTCTGTGCCTCACAAAATGCATCCAATTCAGAGATTCCTGTTCACGCGACTATTTCCATTCCATACCTCATTAAATTACGCAATCGCCAAGAGTAGGCTGGGACATGCACTGTACTGTAGCGTTGGCTATACCCAGATGCATGTTAAAACTAGCCTTCTCATATATTTTGTAATACGTATATAAGAACAATCTTGTCTCATTTTAAAACTTGTGATACATGTTGACTGCTTGATTAGTGATAAAATTCTCTTAATTCCCATAAAGTAACAAAGAATAGATAACATACACCTTCTAGACCCTTCAATATATATATTTTCAAGAGCTTCGAGGAGTCCCTTGCCTCATTTCAAACACTACACCTACCACACAGTGTCATAATTACAGTTCCTAAAATGAATACTTCCCTTAAGTATCATGAATTAATTCTTGTAATTCAGGCCAAATGCAAGAAATGCTGTTTCTAATAGGATACCCTATCACTACAAGAAGAAACGCTGACAGCCTATGATTCTATTATTCATAACAGTCCTAGAAAAGGCAGAGCCCCCACCTCCACCTCACTTTGTGCTGTCACTCAATTACAAGCGATGCTCCTCCTTTTCACCCCGGTCTCCAATGAACTGCAGTCTCACAATATGAAAAGCAAACACACCACGGGCTGAGATTTCCAGATTTCAAGAAGAAGGGCTCCTGGGACACATCTAATGCTACTCACTTCAAAAGCACAACATTGGATTTAAAGTTCTCCGACGCACACTAATTGGAAATATCATTTATTGATATAAAGTATTTCCATTTACCTCTCATGTTGTGTACACATTCTGGATTCTTTATTAATTATTTTTGGTTTATTTCATCTTTCAGCTAAGTGTTTCACCTAATGCAGAATTTATAATTATGTATAATGATGGTCTGAAAGAAAAGAAAACAGTTTGTCTTACCTGAAGTTCACACCAAGCCACCTCCACCCAAGTCTCAGTGTCCAGGCCTTTATACACAGTTTTGAAGGCTCCTCTGCCCAGTTCAATGTCGAACTTGAGGAACCTGCCTCCAGGAGACGTGGCGACAGCCTTCATCTCCGCCTCCTCTTCCTGCTCACGGTCCCTCTCCTTCCCCCTTTGGGTGGGTGTGGAGGAAGGAGCATCCTTGCCAGGCTCCTGGCTGGAGCTGGGACAAGATGGGTCATGGCCCAGGGCAGCACAAGATGAAGCAGCCCCTTGCTGCTGGGCGCTACTGGTGAAGACTGACTCTGAGGAACGCAGCTCCAGTTGGGGGGCACTGTGGGGTGCCTCGGGGGGCACCACCACCTCATCTTCCTCCTCACAAATCTCAACACTCTTTCTGAAGAAGCGCTTCTCCCTCCTCAGTCGTCTCTGACCAGTGTCAACTGGTAAGGAGGCCATGGAGAATAAAATTGGTTTGACTGTGGTCTCCTCGCCCTCCTTGCTGGCTTCCCCTCCTCCTCCTCCTCCTCGGATTCCTCCATCTTCTCCTCCTGTCGCTCTCCTCTCCTGAGTCTGGGGGGAGGAGAAGTCTGAGGGGGTGCTGTGTGTCCTCTCCCTTTGTTGGTCGGTCCTTCCCTCCCGGTCCGTGTCCTCCTCCCTCTGTCCATCAGGTTTCTCCGAGGAGTCCTCGGTGCCTGTGGGCTCTCCTGGGTCAGTAGCCATGAAGAGTGGCCTTTCCAGCCCCTCCTAGACCTCCTCCTCCTCCTCCAAACCTTTGCTCCTCCGTCAGTCCCCGTCTCTCTCTCTTTCTGTGGTCACCCACTCACCCCTTCCAGTCTGTCAGGCTGTTCTTCCAGTGCTGCAAATGACTGAAGCCCTTGCCTGGTCACAGCGGTGACCCACTCCTACTTTTCCTCCGTTCTCTTCCTCTCTGTGTTTCCTTTTCTTTGATGCTTTATGGTAGCACAAGAGGGTAAGACCACAGCTGCTGGAGAATAGTTTCTGTCCTCACTGTCCTCCTCACCATTTCCTACATTTTCTTCAGAACCCACTTAGGTGCAGTACTAATCAAAGAAAACCACATGTCTCCCAGGTCTTGCAAACACACACTAAACAACAAGGTTTATCAAGTCTGTTGGGAAAGCTGCAGTGTTTTTCTTTCAAACTGTTGTTGTGTGATTATCTTCAAGTAAACCCTGCAAGACATAAACAAGACACTGCATTAATGCACAGACAGTCAGAAGAGAGAATTGCTGTCATGCTGTTGAAATTTTTACCTCTCTAAATTAGAATGCAAGTTAGATACTGTTTGCATTTGATGAGATACATATGAATAGGTCAGAGGGTGGCCTATATTTCACAAGGACAAAATGAACCAGCATCAAAGACATAACCTCAAAGAAAAATTCCCAAAGCACCTTTGTAAGGAAAAGGATCGTCACAGCAGCCCAGTCAGTCTGTGTAACAGAATGTGTAAATTAGACAGGATTGGACATGTAATGCTGAAACATTCTACTAAGAAGAAAAGTTTAAACTGATTCAACAGCTCTTTCTTGTAAGACTAACCACTGCTATTTTTTGCACAAAAAAAAAAAAAAGGAAAAAGAAAAACCTAATGTATGCAGATTTTTTTAAGATCTCTTCAAAGTAGATATGTTTTCCACATCTGCCTATCAAAGTGATCTGAGATCATTAATTGGACAATGTTAATTCAGACTCAGTGGTGAACTGTGGCAACCAGACTAATACCTAATATATTTTGAAACTCATTTGGAAAGCAATCATTTAATCTGCTTGATCTGCCACATAAAAGCTTCATCTTTGTTATAGACTAGAATTTGACATTTAAACCAAAGAGTCTTCAAAGAATATCCAGCTAGCCTGGTCAACAATTGCACATGCCTTCATCAATCATCAAGTGCACATTCATCAGAGTCTTATGATTTAAGCTGTGTTCGACAGCTCCATTAGCCAACAGAAAGCTGCAGTTAGGAGTATGCTATCCCAACTATTAAATATGGATGATGAACTCTGGGCCACTTGAGTGTGAATAATTCATACGCAGTGGGACTGTCAAACTGTACTGGAGTGACTACCTCACATCTGCAACAAAGGGCTCATAATATACACAACTGTGATTATTATTATCATCGGCACAGGCATTAGCCAACAGTGTTACTCAGTGCATATCCAGTCAACCACTGAGGCAGGTTGACAAGAGACAGTTTCAAACTGGCCATTGGTAATATCCTCTGCCAGCAGAAGGTGAAGCTGGACACAGTGGGTTTCCTCTGACGTGGCTATCTCCCTGCAAGACCGTAACACATTTGCTTTTCGGGTTTGTGTCTATGTGCGTGAGAGTGTTTGTACAGTAGGGGGAAATTTTTGACGTCTTCATCTTCACTTCTCCTCTATCACTCTCCATCTGTTCCTAGGTAATGTATGTCCTCTGCCTTCCGACAGCCAATGATCTTTAGGCGGCTGCATCACAGCTGTTTCATTAGACACTAGTCAGCCTGAAGTTACTCTGGAGCCAAAAAGGGTTGAGCCACCAATTATGGACGCAATAAAGCCCAAACTCACCATTTATGTTTAAGGATCTGAACTTGCAGGAAGAGCATGGCTAATGCATTCCAACAACAAAAGCTGCACTGAAGGAATGTGTCTGTCCTGGGAAAGTAATGGTGCAGTAAATGGAACGTAAAACGTGCAGCTGCGGTCAGGGTATTAATTCACTTTGCATATTAGTTTACAACTCAACACATATTACTTTACAACTGAACACGTGGGACTGTCACGGGCCATTGCCGTTACTGTCTAGGGTTACAGCACTCTTAGCTACGAAGGTATCCACAAGAACCACATACAGTAAATATAGTCAGTCTTCGCCCCTGAAATATGTTCCTCACTGCCAGGCGGGCTCTGTCAAAGTCACAGCATTAAATCTAGACCTTTTCTAGAATTTTAATGAGCAAAGCCCACCATGACCACTGGGGGCTCGTCTAGTGGCCTACAGCAGCTATTATCTCTTTTATAATGCGGTCATTAACACTCACATCAAGCGTGTTGTCTCTCCAGGCTCAAAGCAAAGGAGCCTGACGTGCAATGCTAGTAGCTGTCAGTCAAATTAAGAACACAATAGGGTGATATAGACCAACTGCTAGGAGGCTCCAGAGGAACAAGTTCAGCAACATTCCCATGACACAGACATGTGCTCTAAGAGGCAACCTGTAATTAGCATTAAGCTAGTAGCCTCGCACATGATGGTCTGATACTAACTCAGACATTACAGTGGTACAGCTACTTTGACTGTATGGCAAGATCTCCTGTTATATTGTGCCTATGTTCATATTGCCCAACCCTGCTGCAACAGAAGGGCTGTGGCTTTTCCCAAATCAATACATATCAGGAAATAGTGAAAAAATACCCATCACAATTTCCCTGACTTCAAGGTGATGTTTTCAAATAGTTTTTCTTTGTGTCAGCCAACAGCTAAAAACTATATTTAATTCAAATGATTAAAAAAACACACACAAAAGCAGCAAATCCTCACGCTAGAGAAGGCTGACCCAAAGAATGTGGGTCATTCAGATCATTAAACAATAAATGAAACTATCAAAACCGTCTTCACTGTAAATCAACTACTCATTTCAGCACTATAAAAAAACCTAAATAATAGAGAAGGGATTACTGATCTTAGACTTCATGTACGATGACCATAACTAAGGGGAAAATTATTTGCATTAGGGTGACCCAGAGGGGGTATACTGTCATGTACAGTGAGACTAAAAAGGTAAAGGCTAACAGGATGTGGGGAGCATAAAGGGGGAAAAACAACAGGCGATAAAGAGAGGGAAGTTGCCCTTTAAACGGGAGCTTATTCACCCATGTCCCCAGGGTAAGGAGTTCCCAAAGCCACATACCGGACAGAGTTATCACAGTACATCACACACGTTCAACCCCATCACTGTCTCTCACACCAGTCTCCCTTCCACACACACACACACACACACACACACACACACACACACACAGATACAGATATCAAACACACACAAGCAGGCTAGAACAAACTTTGTGTTTCACTCCTTCTTTCTCTCTCCATCCATCTCACACTCTTTCTATCTTTTATGCATGGACAAAAACACACACACACACGCATCAAAAGCAAACCCTCACTCGAACCCAAACCGCATGTCCCCTTTCAATGAAAGAATGCCGAAAGGAATTTCCTGACACCAGCCAAATGACCAAGCAACTGCCCATGTTGGCAAACGTGGTAAACCAAAGTTGAAGATAACAAAACATACCGCACAGCTGAAACTGTGACATCTCGCTTTGGCAGCAAAATGTCTCCAGATATGTAGCGTGCATCAGATTCACATGTCAGAATCATTGTCTGTTCATTTTTCTATCAGTGCTGGAGTACATGGGAAACGAACATCTGACGTGCTGCCCTCTGCCTGCCCTCCAGGCTTCAGTGAGGCTCCGACATGGGGAGAACACCTGCAGCTGCCTAATCATCTCTGAAATGTGCAGCGAAAATCATTGTGACACCTATGCTTCAGGACTGCCAAGGATGTGATTTCTATTCTATTCTCAAAATCCACTGAAGGCCGCGTTTGTTTTCACTTGAATTTTTTGCCGTCTGTACTCAAAGTTTAAAGACAAGGAGAAAGAAGCCCTACATACAATTACTCTTGCTCAAAAAAAAACAAAAGTGCACACACAGAAGTCAAATACACTGCAATTCGGTTGCACTTTTTTCATCACTTACTTCATGGGGATACACACATTAATCCCCTGGAACCAAACTGCTGCTGGAAAATTAGGCAGGCAGACAAAGGACGAGCCAGGGGACTCTCTCTGTGTGTGTGTGCGCACAGACAGCGGCGTTTTTGCAATTGAGGGGGACATGTAGATGAAAAGAGTGAATAAAAGTGGCGAGGGGGACAGGAAGGGATTGTAGTTGGTGGGAGCAAGCGGACAGCAGAGTTTCAAACAGAGAGAGAGGGAAGGAGAGATGGTGCGAGGGGGGCCGGGTAGTAGAAGGGGTGGGAAAAATGTGTATGTGAAAGAGAACAAGGGAGAGATAAAGAGAGGGGGGTGGCACAGACAAAAAGGGGGCTGGGGGGGATTTTGCCTGATAAAATATGTGCCAATGTTTGTGTGAATGAAAGCAGTGACTATAGCTAAATTTCTGCCCGAACAAAAGCAGCTACAGTTGTGCATGGAGAGGAGAGTAGAGTAGAGGAGAGGAGAGGAGATGAGAGGAGAGGAAGAAGAATACTTTTAGTGGTTGGAAAAGGCTGAAAACATGAGGTAATTATATTAGCATAAGAACAGTTTCTGTGGGTATATCCAGTGTCACGGCGAGACTGGGTGCAGAGGGCAAAGGGAGAATTACGGGTTTGCTCGAAACCTATCAATACACTCAACCTGCACTCTGACTAGAAGCCAAAAAAAGGGAACAGTTTTAAGTAGAGCTCAAATGGTTAATCGATTGGTCAGTCAACAGAAAATTGTCATCTATTTTAAAGATCAATTAATTATTTCAGGCATTTTTTTAAAGCAAAAATACCAAACCACTCGTGTCAGCTTCTCAATCGGGATTTGCTGCTTTTCTTTTCCTTGTCTTATGTGACAATTAACTGCATGTAGTTTGGTTCTGGACCATTGGGTTGTAATAACAAGCAATATCAGAATCAGAACAGGTTTATTATCAAGTAGGTTTTTACATACGAGGAATATGTCTTAGTGTTGTGGTGCATAACGGTCAATATATACAAAGTAAGAGAAAAATAAACAACTACTCCAAAAGTCAAGAAGCATAAATTTAAAATAGACATTTATTATAAATATATGTAAAAATATATATATTTTTAAAGAGAAATCTTAAAGTGAAAAGAGCTGTAGAGTGTTTAAATTTCACAGGAATGTGAAAATGTTCACAGTATAAAGAATATGGGCAATGTACATAAATAATAATCCAAAGATTTGTGTTAATGTAACGCGTCAAGTTAGGTGTGGAAATCGTGATGGACATTTTCCACTATTTTCTGACATCTTATAGATCAAATGATTAATCAAAACAATCAGCAGAGTAACTGATGATGAAAATAATTATTTGTCACAGCCCTAGTTTCAAATCCACAGAATGATTTCCCATCACAATCTTGAATTTCAGGAATAATTTGCTACTGAGCAGTTTTCCCTGAGCTCACGCAGTTCTCTTTGAACAACTTCAAGAAAGTCAACATTTTCCTTTTGATTTTTTGTTGTTTTTCATTAAACCAGCCTCTCAAAACTTAATTGCCTAATACTAATACTACAAAAGCTTAATTGCAAACTTAGAACTGATTGTAAGAGCAGGTGTAATGTCAGTTAGAATTCAGGTGTAGTGTTATGATAGCACAAGTGTTTTATCAGCAAGTCTGCGTTTTCTTGCAGTCTCTTATCAAGGTTTTTTCATCAACCACCAGCTACAGTAGTTTGCATATTATTTTTGCATATTAAATTTGTTTGTTATATTTGTTGATCACTTGACTGAGTGAACTTTATTATACCGAGGAGTCAGAAATGAGTGCAGAGGTTCAGCAGATACACTTGGCTGGAGACTGGGACCTGAGAGAAATATGAAAAATCTGGTTGAATTTAGTTGACCAAGTACTATTGCGTAGATCAAATCCAAACCAAATTCAAACCAATACCTGCCCGTAACAACAAATTTTCTACAAACGATTAATGCAACACTTGGGTCTATCCAGTTTTTTTCCAATTCAGCATTAGTCCCACAGAGATTTAAAGAGGAGATGGAGGCTGAATGATGTGGGGAGTCAAGGCGGAGGTAGTTCTGAGAGGTGCTGGCCAAAACTCAAATGGGCCCGATTTCAAGCGGCAACTACTCTGAAGATCTCAGGTCTGCATCTGAACTCTGCAGCTCAGCTGTTGACCACACTGGCAGGTAAACACAAAGACAATATTTGTTCAGTCAGGCCATGTCTAACAGGCAGGGCTTCTGCCATACAGTCACACCAGGATACATTACTGTAAGTGGCAGGCGTCAACCTTCAAAGGGCTGACTTTGTCTGTGCTGCTTCTATGATTGTGTGACACAATTACAATTAAGTACAATGTTCAGGACAAGCACTCTGCAAAAGTGCACAGGTAGGGAAGAGAGAACGCTACAAATTGAACTCACAAGCTAATTTCTTAATGAATAGATCTTCAAGAAAACCGTGAAAAGAATCCTTCATCAAAAACCGGAACAGACATTGAAGAGCAGTGTGTGTGCAATTGAACAAGAAAACATAATGAAATTAAAACTGCTCCTAGACCAGTCCTACTACTCAATAATTGCACGACTTGGTTCAGCACATGCTGCTTCCCTGTGTGTGTCTTCGGTCTTGCCGGCGTTTTGCAACCTGACAAAAAATATCGAATGCTGGCCATGAGAATCAAACACACAATGACTGTTCTCTTCCCATTAGGGAAACTCAAGGCTGAACACACAACAAGGACTTTTGTCCAATCCAGGTCAAGCATGGGAGAGTGGAGTGTAGGTAGCACACACAGAGTACTGTTCACAGAGAGAGAGAGAGAGAGAGAGAGAGAGACAGAGACAGAGAGAATATGTGTTATCTAACCCCCCTTTTTGTTCTCCTTCATTCCCCTCAGCGAGCAGAACCATCCCATACCAAAGGATTCCTCTAATCCAGGTGAGAGAAAGGCTCCTCCAGCAGCCAATGATGAATCAGGATTACATGTTCCTGAAGTGGCTTACTACTCCTGCAGCTCATATCGACAAACTGAACCCCTTTTATTCCGGCAAATGGTGTCTGAACTTTTAATGGGTGATGGAGTACTCAGAGACCAGCAAAATGTTGATTTCAGTAGTTTAGCAGCTGTCAGAGGAAGAATCCTCCCTAATGTTTTGAGTACTCCACTATTGCTCTCAGTGTGTCTATCAGATGCATTGTTTTGATATGCATCTATAAAATATCAGTACAGGAGTTGGGGAGGGGATGCTCATCATCATACATAATTTATGGATACCATATGCAATCATAAAAAAATAAACAGTTAATGTGCTTTTTCTATTTACAAGAGGCACAGTTGAAACTGTAATTTTCCTAAAACACGCATTGTGCTAATTATTTAAAGCAAAGGCCGCATGATTTGACCTGTCATGCAGGACTCGCTGGCTCTGAAGCAAAAGGCAATTAATGTACGTTATTTATAGGCTACGGCAAACACAACGCAGCGATGCCTGGATGTGCACGCACCATGAAGCACCAGCTACTGGCTAGCTCAGCTGACTTTGTGAACGTCATGCAAACGGGGAAAGACAAAAAAGTACAATCACCATGCAGGACAAGAGCGTAGTGACTGACACGACCGACCCCGCCACAAATGAGAGCACCCCCCCCCCCACACACACACACACACACACACACACACACACAAACATCCCGGCCTTTAGTGTCCCGAGCACCAGCAAATCATTCCGACGATGGGCTTCACTGTCCGCGTCTGAGGGCCCCGTCGGTGAGTCCGCCCGCGGGTCCGCACTTCGGCGTTTCTACACAGCACGGTTTATTTCAGAATAACAAGCTGCCGTGGGAGAGGATAAATACCTCACGGGCGACCACGCAGTGATTTAAAGAGACTGGACTACGTAACAATCAGGTCTCACTGGGGATCACAGTCTTGGAGTGAAAGCACAATTTCACGACAATTACTATGTGCACCGCAATAGGAAAATAACAACAAACATCACTCACCCAAATGAAACATCGTAGCTCGTCGGTCCAGCGATATATTTATTTTAAAAAACCAAGCCGGTCAGTCCAGACAGCTAGCTAACTCACTGATAACTGGATTTTTTCTTTTAAATTATTATTATTCCTATAGCTATTTACAAACGTTGTTACACGAGCTTTACAATTACATTTACAAGATTATTTTACACCCACTGAAAAAAAAATACATTTACAAAAAGATTTTAGAAAAAAAAAATTGGCGGGTCCGTGTGTTCCTCCCTTCACATTTCACTCGCTCGCCGCGTTGTTGTCGGCTTGAAAATCCCCACAGGAGCCGTCGAGCCTCGGTCTGTGTGTGAGACGCACAGAGAGCACTTGGTGTACGTGCTCCGGTTCAGACGATGCTTGCAGCCGGTTCGCAGATTTCCCCCCGCTCGCTGCTCGGTGTGTCGGCTCCGAGTTGTGCGACTGGCCATTCATGTGTACCCGAATAATGTCAGTAACTTATGTACAGAATTTACAACGCAGGACTCCGACGGCCTTCGGCGGGTTCTCGTGTGTACGGAGGCGCTCTGCCTGCGCGAGCCCACTTGCCACAGGGCTCATCATCCTCCTGAACAAAACCGGCAGTTCGCTCCCTCCACCGCAAGAGGGCAGCGGCGCTACGTGTCGATTCCAGCGGCTTGTTATGTGGCTTGGATGCTGCATTCAACGGTCCTCGTAAGCTTCGGTTCCGGGGCAGCAGCCGTTCAACCGTTTTCCCGTCATTGACAATAACTAGCCCGTAAAGGCTACTATACCACTTTTTATGGTCACTGTGGTGGTTTAATTTTAGAGGCCTGGCAGATAAACGATTATTTTAATCCAGATACAATTCATGTATGGTGTAGTAAATAAAATACCTCGCTGAATACTATGTATAGATGTGTGTGTGTGTGTGTGTGTGTGTGTGTGTGTGTGTGTGTGTGTGTGTGTGTGTGTGTGTGTGTGTGCGCTTAGCATCAGTGGTAAAATGTAAAAAATACTCCATTACAAGTAAAACTCCTGCATTTCAAGTCTTACTTAAGTAGAGGTACAGACCTAGTATCAGAAAAAAAGTACTTAACGTAAGTGTAAGTAAGTACGCTTTATACTGTCATAAAGTATATTAATTTGGATTAATTATTACTTATGCATACATTTGAACGTAGCATTTTACTGTTGTAATTGGTCAAGATGGAGCTGATTTTAACTAAGTGATATACTCTAGTTTGTTCTATAACATAACATGATATTGTCTATGCAAAACATATCTTTTATATGCAAAGAATCTACTTAAAACGTAAACTAAAGTAAACTAAAGTGCAATATTGATCTGTGAAATACAGAGTAGTAGAAGAATAAAGTAAAATAAAATGGACAAATTCAAATAAGGTCTCGCAAAATTTTACTTAGGCACAGTAAATATACTTGTTTACTGTCCAAAACTGGTCAGTGTGTGACTATACAGGTATGGGTGCATGAACGTGTATGTGTGTATATGTGACCATATGTCCACCTTCCTTTTTTTTTTTTTTTAATTGTATGTTTTTTCTTTTTTGTGTGTGTGTTTTTGTGAGACGTGGATTCTGTGGAAACAAATTTCCATCCTGGGACAACAAAGATTATGTATCTACTTAGTAACCGTGTACGTAGAGTTCACGTTTTGCTGTTCTGCCACTTTAATTCCCATGAATGGAACAAATATTGTGCATCTTACCTTAAACCTTAATTGCGACATAAAGACCGCTTCTTAAAAAAACGAAACAAAGACTAAACATGAAAGTGGACCTGCATAATGGCAGTAATCATAATGATGATGTACGGATAATAATCTTAGCAATAAACTGGTCTCTGCTTCTCCCTTTAAACGTCACATAAGCCGCAGTCCTTAAGAACGCTAAACTCATTCGTAAACACTCGCCTCGAAATCACGATTTTATTTTTCCTAGCAGCACGTGAAGGCGGCACAGCACATTTCAACGGGAACAATAAAATTCATCGTGTTTGTCGTTATTTCTTTACAGTGCACAGATTCAACGAGCGACGCGGCTCCGCGCTGTCACCCCTGAAGCCGTCTACGTTGAGTCCGCAGCGCTCGTCCCCCGCCGCGGCGTACGCTCAGCGAAGAAAACGCCTTGAGCAGAATGAACTGAGTAACCCCAGTGAGACTTTGACTTTTTGTCGCCCTCTGGTGAATCTCTGCAAGTACGCCAGTTGACGCGAGACCACTCATGACCCATGGAATTAAAAAAAATCACACACAGACACACAACACCAACAAAAAATATTTGGACTTTTTTTTTTTTTTTTTTTAAATTCATCAGCATTGTCACAATATGAGCACAAATTGTGGTGCTTTGTAGAAAAATCTTCACACTTACAGGTAACATAACATAGTCCAGACAAAGGCAGCTAAAATGGACCTCTAACCATACATAGATCTTTTTATTTTTATGCATCGAGCATTTCCTACATGTTAGGCTTGCAAGACACCAGGTGGATACATTCAATATTTTAAAAAAAACAGCACACACAACCACACATTTAGGTTGAATCTGTTAAATAAAGCACTCAGTGGAACGATGCTTGCAGGCCTGGGACAACATTAAAACCACGGGCAGTGTTATGATGAACCCGCACAATTAAATCTTCCGTGTTTTGTCATAAAGTATTACAATAAATAGGTTTATCAAAGGAAAATGACCCAGGCCAAATTCGCCTTGAGAAATTTGTAAACAAGTGGCAAGCAATAAGTGCTGTGCATCAAGTTCTAAGGAAACAATGACAGCTAACACTATGCATAACAATATCACTGAATTATATACCGTGTGTCATGGGTTGAAAATATATTAACATATTTAAAAATAAAGTCTGCACATAGACCTTGAGTTTAGCAGAACCTTTTAAACTAGTAGAGTACTTCAGCTGTTTTCCTTGTGCTGATGTGGATCAGGTTTCCCAATGCCTTAGTGTCAAACTAGCAAGGTGTGTCTTTTGCCTGCTGATCATCAAATGTATTGAATGTGCATTTCCTACAATGGCTTTGGAAGACCTACTCCAGCTGTATTCATTTACTAGACACCGTTACACTTTGGTCGTCAAACATTTGGACTCTCAAGTTCCCCTCAACCTGACGCAAACATTTTCCTTATTTCTACCACATTACTTCAGTTCAAAAGGTGGCACACAAAGATGCATGCACAAATCTTCACAGCAGTTTCGAGCAATTTTAAATATATCAAGTCCCAAGACAATCTTTGAAGTCAGCTCCTGCCTCTGCCACGAGGAGAAAAACAAAACATCATTTGTGGCCCAAATCCTGGATGGTTACGGTTGTTCAGCAGGTCCTTGGCTTTCTAGCAGCATTTGGATCCGCTGCTGCTAATCCAGGTGTTATTGTACTGTATGTGAGGGAATACTGGGGCAGAGCTATCCTTCCAGGGCTGGCCGAAGAGGAATGCAGCCATCCATCTCCAGAGACTCAGGCCAACCTTCATACTTGTTGCTGCTCTTACTGTTCTTCATACGCTAATGGGACAAACAGAACTGATTTCAACAAAACCGACTGGGATCAGGTCTCACTAGACAGTAGCTGCTCACATACTGAGTCCTGAACAGTAATTAAATGTCTTTCACTTACTAAGCTAAACCTGACTGAGTTTTCATTATGGATAAGGGACAAATCAGCAAGAATGTTTTCCAAAGCATACTTTAAGTTATTAGACTCATAATTTCTCAGCTTCCTATTGGCATTTTAATGTAACCAAGGACAGAAGTTTTTAAAACTGCTAATTTTTTACTTCAATATTATCTATATTTTACAAAAAACTTTGCCACCTAGAAGGTAGAATTAAAAAAATTAAAAAAAGATAAAAATACTAAAATAATCAATCTCGAAAGCTTTGGTCGTGTTTTGAAAATGGTCCATATGGGTCGGCTCAAAGCGAATCCAAACATTAGACTTTTTAAAAGACATTTAGGCTTTTTTTCCCCCCAAGACAGACTTGTAAAATTCTGGCGGCTAAGCCAACAACGTGTCAGTTGGTGGGCATCACTAGTTTCTCCACAAGATAACACTGGCTCAGATAACACAAGCTTTACCATTCATCGTGTGTTGTCAAATTTAGAGGTGGAACAAATGTTTATTATGATAATATGCTGGATTTAGTCTCTTGCAATATATTATCTACAGTCTACTCTACTACCAATATTCCAAAACTTTTTCTCGTGATATTTGCGCATGGGTACAGCCTTTCCTTATTCTACTGCATTATATCAGTATCATGATACCATTGTAACTGTAAGCAACACATCTTGATAATATTGTCCGCCGAGTTGTTTTGCAATGTACTTTACACAATGACACAGGGAGGATTTTTTTTTTTCTACATCTGTAAGAAGTTAATTGTAAGCAGATTAGCATCACATCAAATCAGCTTATCACTTCTACCCTCAGGATTTGTTCAGCGTTAGTAGCAATTTTAACGTACCTGCTCAAAGGGACTCTTGTTCTCGATGCCCTTGGCTCCAACAAACACCCAGCTGTCTCTGAAGGCCAGCTCCTTCACTGCTGTGCTCCCAAGCTCCTCAAACAGTCGTCGAGACTCGTCGTTCAGCCTGCCACCGGAAATGAGGATAAGGTGGCAGGTTAATGTTTATTAAGTGGGTTGGCTGTTCTTCTAAGCAAGAGGCTTACAGATCAACCATATGTGCTTCACCTCTGTTAAAGTTTATGATGAAATTAAATTCAGGCTATTACCATTTCTCAGTCGGCTCCTGCTGGACCTTAACAAAGTCTCAATGGCACTTTGTGGTTTAACTCTGAGGTTTCACCACTTTACAACTCTGATGCGCTATTAAGCCATAAGACCTTTGAGGACATCAGGGAGGGATTTATGATCATGCTCATTTTGTTACACCTAAAGGCATTTAGTGTTCAACCAGATGTCATTTAATTGTAATATTAAAAATAAAATCTTGATTCCTGACACCATACGAGCACACTGTCACCCACGGGGCATTTTGTCTTCAAATTATCATTCTTGACTGCACTCCTCATCTCTTTCAGTGATAATCGGAGCATTTGCTCTTTTAAAGTGCAAAACGTCAGAGACAACTGTCCCAACTGCACATTATTTTTGTGGAGAGTATAATGTTGAATTTGGCTGCAAAGATAATGACAGACAAACTGACAGGCACCAACTGTTGGTTTATAAAGCTGGCCAGACATGGGATCTGCTGTTGTTTAGCTATTCAAAAAAAAAAAAAAAAAAAAAAACTTTCTCTGTAGCAAAGCCACATAATTGTTTTGTTCTACAAAAGAATATATAACATGAAATATCCATGACGGCCAATTTATCTATGAAAATTGCTTTGAGGTGTTTCTAAAAGTAAAAGCGGGGGGTTTTGACCTGGAACAAATAGCACATCATGGATTCTTACTTTGTAGCTGGATCATCAAAGGAAGCCACAAACACAAGTGTTCCCTCATGGAGCGGCCGGAGAAACTTCAGCAGGTCAGAAACATCTGAGAACGGACATCAGATGAGCTTGGAACTTTGGTTTATGGATGTTTATTTTTGAGACATATGCACCACATGTGAAATATATCCTATGCACTCGTGTCTGGTTTTTATTACCTCCTGCCCACATATCAAAGTTCTTTGTGTCCAAAAGCTCTCCTGTTACCCCTGAAGCAAAGAATCATCAGTCAGATGTTACAGTAAAAAAATTAACAGGAGCTTAAAATATTAATACCACACAGTCCGTTAAAAAAATGCCACTCTTACCATTCACCAAAGCTATGTTTAGTCCTCTGCCAACGTTGTTCTTCACACTGCTCACTAACCTGTGAGACACAAACCCAAGAGGTTGAAGCGCCAACGGAAGCACTTTACAAGAACACTTCCTTGTGTTGCACATACACATTAATCTGCACACTTAGAGACACTGCCTGGCACTTAAGAGGCAACAAGAAAACGTAAAAAGACTACAGACAAAACCAAAGAGATGATGGACAGACAGACTGAAAGAATACTTGCATTCGGCTCCCCAGACAGACCCAGAGGTCTGGTTATGACAGCACAGAGGGGAAAAAGAAGGAACAGAGAGTGAAAAAAAAAGAAAAAGAAAAACAAAAAACAAACAAAAAAAGGAGACAGCAGGGAAGAGAAAGACATAGATGAACAGAGAGAAATTGTAAGCAGTGAATCTCACATCTTGTCCTCCAGGCAGATTTTGGGGCCGATGACGTTGGCAGCACCAGACACCAGGCGGAAAGCCAAATGTTTTGGGGGACAGGGGGCTGAAAGTCCACATTTATACCTTCGAGGGCGGGGTTCAGCTAAAGTATATATATATATATATGACACATTGTTGGTGGTGATAAAGAGGAAGGTAACAATGCAACGTTATCAACATGATATGTGACTAGAGAGTCATGTCATAATGTTTCTTCTACTTACAAGGTGTTGGTTCCTCACTTGCACCTGAAAAAATAAACAAGTTTTAGACTCAAATTGATAATCTCACATCAGATAGGCTTTCTATGATTACTCTATACAAAGACACTGTCAAACATCCATCAAGATTAAACCAATATCCATAATTTGACTTTTTGGTTTCTACTGACAATTATTTTCTTCATCAATTAGTCTATCTCTAGCGTCCAAAACATCAGAATATAGTGAAAAATGCCCATCAGTTTCCCAGAGTCCATGGAGACGTCCTCCAAGTGCCTGTTTTGCCTGACCAACATTTATAATATACAGGCATTCTACATTCAATCATACAAAGGAGAAAAACTCCCTAAATCCTCACATTTAACAGCTAGAACGTGTGAACGTTAGCCATTTCAGTTTGATCAATTGTTCATTAAATTTTTCAGTCAATCAACTGATAAATTCATCCGTTCAGAACTACTTCTCTTACCACTGAAAAAATGCCGCACAGATGAACCACTCTCCCCTCCAAATAAAGTGTTTGCCAGCAGCCAGGTGAGCCCCACCAACAGCAGCACAGCCACAACTCTCAGGGGGCCTGTCAAGGGAAACAGGACATGCCAGTTCAGGCCAAAAACAGATGGGTTTACCACCGGACCAACAAGGACCCACTGGAATGTGATGAAAAAAAATTCAACCCACCTGTTAATCTCATGATTCACCGTCTCATAGACCTGGACAGAGATTTAAAAAAAAAAAAAAAAGTATCTACATTAGGGTGGTTTGAATTTCAGCCACGTTTGAAAAGTGTAGTTATTTTTTACAAAATGCCTTTTTTTGGCAAAAGCTTTATAAGTCAAAATACGTTTTCATTTTCTGTTTACTACGACAGAAGTTTTAAACAATGTGAATAAATTTACAATTTAAAAAATGAAATATAAAATAGAAAGGGCAAGTACAGTAAAGAGGAAAATTAAAGAAATACAATACAATAAAGGCAGATTAAATTCCAAAACAATTTCAAAGGCAACTATACCATTTAATCAGTGGTGGAAGAAATACTCAGATCTTTTACTTGAGTAAAAGTAGCCATTCCACAGTTTAGATGTACCTTTCTACAAATAAATTTTATGCAATCCAATTTTTACTTAAGTAAAAGAACAAAAGTATTAGCATCAAAATATACCTGAAGTACCTAAACTAAAAGTAATTATGATGCCAAATGGCCTATTGGATTATAATTATTCATGCATTAATGTCTAAGAGTCACTTTAATGTTGCAGCTGGTAAAGGTGGGGCAAATTTCAACTACTTTATATCCTGCTGGGTAGTTAAATCTATAATAAGACATCATGATTTGTTTGTTGGTTATATTTTGTTTTAATAATCTGAATCTGAATAGCAACTAGTATTTAAAGCTGGTAAAAAATGTATTAGAGTAAAAAGTACACCATTTACCTCTGATGTGTAGTGGAGAAGAAGTATGAAATAGCATAAAATGGAAAAACTCAAGTAAAGTACAAGTACGTCAGTTTTTAACTTTAGTATAGTATTTGAGTACATGTACTCTGTAACTTTTCACCGCTGCATTTAATTCTGTATATTTTTTTGTTTTTTATGTAACTTCACATTTTATCAAATATGCAAAGTCTTGAAGGAAAAGAGAGGGTATTCCTTTAGAAAAACGGCTTTGTGAATAACAAATGTACCGATTACAACCATAAACTTTGCATTACAACAAATCTGGGTTCATTTCACTCAGAGTTTAGTGTGTCATCTTTACATCTTAAACGGAAAGCTCTCGGTTTTTTAAAGTGGCCATGCAAGATGGCTGTGAAGAGATGACGTTCGATGGGGTGACAGGAACCCAAACCACCGCAAAGAACCAGAGGATAATCCCTTTGACAACAGTGTTAATCACTCACATGCACTTAAAATGAGAAATGACAGATCATACCTCCTGTGCCCACGCTTCGGCCGAGTATCGTTTTTTTCCCTGTCACCTTTGCAAGGATGTAATGAATATAACGTAATTAAGAAGAGCTGTTGCTCTTGCCACTCGGGACTTTGATTTATTTCTTGCGCTGTTTCCTCATTGAGACTTTCGTGGCATAAGTCAGCCTTCTGTTTGCTCAGTCGACCATTTACACAAGTGTTATTACCGCACTTTCGACAACCATATGGGGAGGGAAATGTATATTCATTTTATGTCATCCGTCTTCCGGATATATCTCCAACCCCCAGCCCGTGAAGACGGAGTCTGCGCAAGGAGGTTCACGTGACAAAAATCTATTATATGCTGCCTTCGTTAACTGTCAGAAGAATGCGAAGATTAGCAAAACGCCCGTTATTCCGACTTGGGAGCATGAACTAGGCGTTACCATCAGTGCTAACCCAGTAGTCACACCAGACCACATCTTAATTTAACTGCCTTTGTTGTGTTACGTATTTGTAGCAGTCCATTACCAAGTAAAACCAGAAAAAAAAATAGTTTGTGGCTCCCTAAATGAGCTACATTAATTTCATTTCGATGTAACTGACAGCGGTGTGGCCTTTTCTAGTCGTTCTTCCGACGGCGTGTTGACATGTCTGTAGATCTGTTCACTATGTGGGATATATAATCGCTGACAGAAATTACCGATATCTTCGACTCGGAATTACAAGTCAAGAGGCTGACGTGAACGGTTTTTCCTACTCGGCTGTTGTAGGAAAACTACAGTTTAAACGATATGACTGAACGCCCCATTGACCGATGGCTACTTTTTTTTTTAAATATATAACTTATTTGTAATCAATCCCGAGTTTCCTTCCTCAAATTGTCACGAACGGCACCACACCATGAATGAATGAATGAATGAAAGAATAAATAAATAAATAAATAAATAAATATTTTAAAATTGAACTATCGCGTGAGCACAGTACCTCCTCCTTGTGCACGCGATTACTGCCACAAAATCAAGATGGCTTGCCATGGGGCTGTGCTCTCGATGTCCAAAATTATTTCTCCTTTTTGGGGTGGACGCCTCGGAAATACGGTTAAAGTAAGACATAATATGTTGCTTTTGTCATATCGGTTGTGAGCGTTTTTCTGAGGCTCCAAATTAAAGTCGTCAATTGTAACTGAACACAAGGTCATAGGGTTAATATGAGACAGGCAAATTAGCAAGCTGAGTCAGTCAGTGTTTTTTCACTTCACCCTGACCCTGTTATTTCTGCCTGCCTTTGAATCTCATATCAACCTAACCAAATTTATTCACAAACACGCTCTCATCCATCTCTTTAATTTGTATTTCAGGTATTTGGAACAACTCTGACAAGTCACAGGAATAAGACATTGCTTACTGTGAGTGGGTTTCATTCTTGTTAGAATGAGTTGATGTGATTTTGTCGATTTATCCTCGACACTGATTGATTAAATAATAGATGTAAAGCCATAAAAATCATAGCTACTCATTTATGTATTTTTTTCCAAGCTGTATGGCTTTGGGTTAACCCTTGGAAGTGGTTGGGTACTTATTGTATCTGCTTTATTGTAACGTGGGAGTTCCATAGATCTGTTTTTTTCCACTGACTTTGGGGAGAAGTGGTAGCAATGCTTCTGTATTTGCTGCTGTCTGGATTTAACATGTTCTTCTGTGTAGCTCTCAAATTGACTTTTTTCCTTCTGCTTTCTTTGCTGTCCATCTTCAACAACAGGGAGAAAACATTGTAAGTAGCCAACTCTAATGTGGTTCCTTAGCTGACATTGTAATCTAAGGTACCACATCCCTTCACATATAGCACAAGCAATAATATTACAGTACCTTGATTATAATAGGGCTGGGTGATATTATCACAATAACCAGAGGAATTACTTTCAACACTGATGGACAGTACAGTGCAAAAGTTTTAGGCACTAAAAGTAAAGTGAGAATGCTCTCAAAAATAATGTCATGAATATTTTTTATTTATCAATTAACCTCATAAAAAGGAATTAAAACAGAATAAAAAATATTCCAATCAGTATTTGCTATCAACCTTTGTCTTTAAAATAGCAGCAAAAATTAGGTACGCTTGTGCACAGTTTTTCATGGTACTTGGCAGGTAGGTTGTTCGAATCATCTTGAAGAGTTTGCCTCAGTTCTTACATGAATTTAGGCTTTCTCAGTGTCTTCTGTTTCTTCATGTAATCCCAGACCGACTCATGATGCTGGGGTCAGGGCTCTGTGGGGGGCATACCATCTGTTACAGGACTCCATGTTCTTCTTGCTGCTGAAGATAGTTCTTTGTGACACGAGGTGCATGGTTGTGGTCATTGTCATGCTGCAGAATAAAGTCGGGGGGCTCACTCAGACGCCCCCCTGACACTACTGAGTGATGGATAAGAATCTAAAGATTGAAAGGGTCTAAAACTTTTGCATGGTACTGTACATCACAGTACCTGTATGGCCATCGAAAATCACATGTCAAAATGTTCATCACTTTCTATTGCATGGGATCTCAAACTGGGATTATCGTTCTCCCCTGGAATTCTCAACTCTTTCACAAATTATGGATATATCTAGTTGATCAATTACATTGTCAATTTAGTTTAATAATAAAATTGTTATTTATTCACACCATTTTAAAAATGATGTATTTTCTTTTCATTCCATTACAGTATGAAAAATGACTCTAACATATATGAAAATTGCTTGAAATGGTCATTCCATTAGAAATACTCCAGGTTATTTTTTTTTTCCAAATTGCATTGTTATTGGGGGCATTTTGATATCTCTTTCTTGACAGCTGGGTTTGGGCTCATGAATACAATACTTTTTTTTTTTATTTTTTTTTATTTTTGCAGCACAATCAAATTTCGAATGTTGGAGCATCTATAAAAGCACCACACACCACGACTCGAACAAAAATGTATATGACAAAAATAGATAAAGAAAAGCAATGAAATTCTCACTGTTATGGATGACCCATCTCAAGATAACGTGAAGTCTCAATAAGGTTGTTTTCATATTGTAGTGGCATTAATTTAGAAATGATAGGTTAGACCTAAAACACATGGTAATATATCAGCAATCGTGTATGTGTATAGGTGATTTGTAGTTTATAGGCTAAAAGTTGCAAAACCACCACTGCTGTTCTTTAAGTTCATTGCAGTTAATGCAGTTAATGTGTTACAGCCCCCTCCTGCAAAGTATGGAGGCAGACACACTGTGACCCTCATACCTGGAGATGGAATTGGGCCAGAGCTGCTCAGTCATGTCAGAGAGGTCTTCAGGTTGGTTAGATTTAAGCTAAATCTTTTTTAAGTGTTGACTACAGACATTCAAGGACTGCATCCTCATGTGGTTTGTAATGTAGGTTCAGCTGTGTGCCAGTGGACTTTGAGGTGGTCCATGTCAACTCTGCTGTAGAGACTGAGGATGATATCAATAATGCCATCACTGCCATCCGCCGTAATGGAGTTGCTCTCAAAGGTGAGCAAACCCCGTTTTTCACTTGTCACAAGCAGAGCATGAAGACGTGAAAAGCAGAGTACAGCTGTGAGAAGCATGTTGTTTATAATAACACCATGACACTATAATTTAACTGTGACCTTATTCGACTCTCCTGATAGGTAACATAGAAACCAAACATACCATGCCGCCATCTGTCAAATCCAGAAATAATCTCCTTCGGTAAGAGTTATAATGAAATATTCAGTTGATAAATTGTCTTTTGTCAAATGGCCTACGTTTCTTCCATAATTTGGTTGTGTTAGTTAGTTGACCCATTGTTTTTCCGCTTTCTCTCCCTCTCTTGTTACATATGTGTATGAACAGCACAAGCTTAGACCTGTACGCCAATGTGATGCACTGCCAGTCCCTCCCTGGCGTCCAGACTCGCCACAAGAACATTGACATCATGATCATCAGGGAGAACACAGAGGGAGAATACAGCAGTCTGGAGCATGAGGTCAGACAGAGCAGAAACACAATCAGTTCTACTGAGGGCTGAAACACACACTTGTTCTTCCTCCTTTTTAAAGTCCTCTTTTCTCCCTCTTCTAGTTCTCTTTTGAAATGGGAGTTAGGTAGTATCCATACAGTATTTAAAAAAAAAAAAGTATTTTTTTACCTAGCTAAAAACAGTAATGCAGTGATCTGATATACTTGATCAATACTAGCACCAATACTGCCCTCATTAAACAAATTAGTTTAACGAGGTCATCATCAGTATATATTAGATACTGTTCCTTAATCATCAACAACATGAAACAATGACAAAATTTTCTAAACTTCTAGAACAATACAAAATTTGCACAAGCTTAACCTGAATTTTGATGTGTGGACTAGGGCTGGATATCACCACTGATCTCCTGATTCGATTCAGTTTCAATTCAGAGTCCAGAATCGATTTGATTCATTTCAATTTGATTTCATTTGATTCTTGATGATTCAGTCACAACAGATAAGTACCAATGTTGTGCGAAGCGCTTCTTATCCTGGGAACTGAAATTTCTCCTACATTCAAAGAGTGAGCAACACTGTTTCCTTGAATATAAAATTGTGTCAAGTGCACATTATCGGCTAAACTGTGATCATATGTCCTGTTCATAAAACTGTCGACCGAGGATTTATTTTCCTTGGTAAATGAACATGAACTAAAACGTATTATCTATATTTTTATAATACACGTGTATACTTGAGGAAAACAGTTGAGGAAGAAGAATAAAACACCTGGACCACTTACAAGGGCATCATATTTAAACATATTTTAAAAAATGAATGCTATCCCATAAAGCTGTGCATGGACTGTCAGTAGCAGAAACTGAAAGCCTGCTCACTAATTCATCTGCACTGTTTGTGTTGACAAGACGTCAGCCTGATATCTGGAGCCCTGCTCCCTGGCAGGGACAGACTGAATAAAGTAGAATCCACATATTATTATTATACTTCTACGGTTTTACAAATTTCACAGCCAGATATAATATCTCTTCAACAAACACAAACAGAGCCCAGATCAGTAAGCAGACGCTTTTTTCAGTCTATCCCTCTTGTAGACGTGATCTCTAAACTTGAAAAGATCCTGGGTCAGCTAACAATCCTGAGTCATGATAGTCCCGTAAACTGGGATGGGTCCGTATAGACTGTCGATATTCATGTCACATTTTACAGAACTGTCGTGATTCAAGACAGCTCATGTAGCAACTATCATCTATGTTACTTTGTAAGTTAAATAACCTTTTTGTGCACTTTGTAATATCTCCATTTCCACAAAGGAGACATTTTACACATCATGCAGCACTAACTGACCCACTTACAACAAGGAACCAGCAGATATACATAACATTTACCGCAGATATACATGTTTGCTCGAGTTTGTCTTTAGTTTTCTAAATTTTTTATTTTTTTTATTCAGCCCTTACTGTGGACACATTTGTTTGCTATATAGTTAAGAAGTGATTTGTAGTGTTTAGAACTAAAGTCATTGGACTTTACATCATTGTTATATCCACTCTATGTTTTTTAGTCTAGTTTCATCTTATAGTTTTCAGTACTTGGACTTTAGTTGTCATTTATTTGTTATTCTCCTCACTGTCTCTCTTAGAGTGTATCAGGAGTGGTGGAGAGTCTTAAGATCATCACCAGGAATAATTCCCTCAGGATTGCCGACTATGCCTTTCGTCTGGCTAGGGAGAAAGGTCGTCGTAGGGTCACTGCCGTGCACAAGGCCAACATCATGTGAGTAACTCTGTGGCAAATGTGTCCTACCAGAGCTGTCTGGCCTCCTGAGTCTTACAATGGTATCGTGAGTTTCTTAGTGCTGAAAATGTTGAGTGTGGCCTTTCTGCTCCCAACAGGAAGCTCGGTGATGGCTTGTTCCTGCAGTGTTGCAGAGAAGTGGCCTCTGGTTACCCAGACATCACATTTGACAGCATGATTGTGGACAACACCACCATGCAGGTGACAGTTAACATTTTAATGCATTCAAGGAATGTCTGTCAGTGTTGCGAAATCTAAGTTGTTTACCTGCTACTGTGTTCGTGTTTTTAGCTGGTGTCCAAGCCCCAGCAGTTTGATGTGATGGTGATGCCCAATCTGTACGGGAACGTGGTGAGCAACGTGTGTGCAGGCCTTGTGGGAGGGCCTGGCCTTGTGCCAGGAGCCAATTATGGTCGTGACTATGCTGTCTTTGAAACGGTGAGTGTTTTGGCAGTTTCTGGTTAGAAGGCCACTGTCCCCTCTGTTTTCGACATATGAAAAAAATGCATGAATCATGTCTGTCTGATATATTGTAATTCAGAGTTTCATCTCCTCTTTGCCCTATTTTTCTGCATCTCTCAGGCCACAAGGAATACAGGGAAGAGTATCGCGGACAGGAACATTGCAAACCCCACTGCCATGCTGCTGGCCAGCTGCATGATGCTGGACCACCTTAAGTAAGCTTTTCCAGATAAAATATTTTCAGTACATACCTTCCTGTGGTTTTATTTGAGACATTATGTTTTGACTGTGCTTTACCAGTAATTTAAATAATTCTCCCGTATGTGTCCAGGCTTTATGATTATGCAAGTTCCATCCGGAATGCAGTCCTCACCACCATGAATGAAACCAGGGTATGTTTTTCATCACATCCCCTCAACTGTCTCACTATCATATTTTTAACAGGCCATTGTTGTGGGATATAGGCTCAGAGGCCCTGATGGCAGGTCTGGTGTGCTTCCTAGAGAAAATCACAATACACTGACACAAAGCAGCATTTAAAAAATTTAAATTTAAAAAACACAAAGCGCCCATACAAATACAAAATGTGGCAGGACACTCGTTCCACAGTGCAAAATTTGAATGGAATACAGTGATGTGTTATTAGATTAATTTTGTACCATGTTTGTGTGCATTCTGTTTTGTTTTTAAATTTTTAAATTTATTTTTTTTTTAAATGTATTTCTTGCAGTTGCACACAGCTGATATTGGGGGCCAGGGCACCACATCAGAAGTGGTCCAGTCTGTCATGAGGATCATCCAGAGTAAAGGGCAGCTCACATCAGAGCTCTAAGCCACTGCTGAGGACACCAAACACACACACACACACACTCGCACACTCACACACTCATCAGAGGTGTGAGTGTGAACAGGTGTTGTGTGTATGTGGGACAGGTGTATAGTATATGAGAAGGATGTCTATGCATGTCTGTTTCCATAGCGGCGGTCTTATCACTGACATCACAATGACTCCTTGTTTTTCGTGTTCACATGGCTTATTGATCAGTTCAATGTACAAAAGACGTTAATCAACATCTGTGTGTTTCACATATGATGATGACCTTCACTAGACTGTTTTAAAAAAAATGGTTTACTTTTGATAAAATTTCATTATCCATCCTATCAGATGATAAAACCTACCTTAAGGGTGTATATATTTCCTGAGTTCATCAGATTCATTCAGTTGTAAAATCTGTTTTTGACAAATTGTTCTGAAACATGAAAAGGCCTCTTTTACAGTTTCAGTCACCAAACGCATAATGGGGTCAGAAATATTTGAGATGACCACAAATTGTCTAGTCTGTCTTTGTACAAAATCATCTTTTCCTTCAATGTGGATCGTTACATAATTTATAACTTAAGACTATGTTACAGCCTTTTCAGTCCAACAAAATGTGCAATGGTTATTTAATGCCTTAACTTTTTGTCATTTTGTTAGTTGGGTATTATATACTGTTATATACTCTCCTGTATATTCACATCATATTAACTGTAGTTTGAAAATGGTGATATAGCTTTTTCATCTATACTGTATCGTCAGAGGAAGTGTACATCATGTAACTGCTGTCAAAACTGAACGTTTTCGCTTGTGTCATAATAATCTTTTCACATAAGTGTGGACCATGTCACAGGGTATATCCTTGTCCCTAAAAGCTAACCACGCAAGAGCTCTTAAAGTATGGTATGAAAAGACTGGTTTTTATCATGTCTGGGGGGGCATATATACTGTATAACATATTATCAATAAAGAAATAATCTATCTTAAGTTGATCTTTTTGGACAAGTTTAGATTTGAAACATTTCTCAAATGAGTTTTACAGCTAAAATAAATAATTATTTAAATTATAAATACACTCATTTGGCAGTTTATTAGGTACACCTATCTAAAACTAATGCAGTCTAATCCAAAAGATCTGCAATAAATCCTCCTTCATAAAGGTTATAATGTTTTTTGTTGAAACTGTTTTAGAGAGGTGTTTACTAAACCTATGACCATTTTGGAGTATGTAGGTTATGATGCTTTTGAATTTTACTGCGTTATTACTTACAGGTGTTTCTATTTTGTCCACCTCATTTATATCAGATGGTATGCTGAATAATAGAAAAACTCCCTGTATAATGCAGCACAGATCAACAGCACCACAAACTGCAGATTCCAAAATGATCATAAAGTTGAATCAACACCTCCTTAAAGCAATTTGAACAGAAACTGAACATTATAACCTCTATGAGCGTAGGATTTATTGTAGGACTCCTGTATTACATTGCATCAGTTTTAGCTAGGTGTACCTAATAAAGTGCCAACTGAGTGTATATGTCCTTCATAAAACATGAACTTTTTTATTGATAAGATCATCTAAAATATATATTGATTCTTTGCTGCTTCAAAGAAAAGAAGCTCTGTTCTGGCCTCCTGGTTGGGATAAAGATTATTTTTGCTCCAAATAATAAGCTCACTGATCCTTTCCATTTGTTTTACAATTTCACACTCAATTGGCATCTTACAACACTGGATGACAAGTTGCTGTCTTACATTTCATCACTAGGTGGCAACACCACTTTCGTGAGCCGCCAGTTACTTACATAGGGAAAAAAGTGCACAGCTGCATGCATGTGTGCTCGGTTGCATACACCATCTGAGAAGGACAAATGCAGAATATACAGTATGTAACCACTCTTGATCACTATTTATGCAATTTCTTACTGGTCTGAACCATGCACCATGAAAAAGCTGCAGGGAAATTGGGGGTGCAAGAATCTCTGCTAAGCTTGTTATTCCACATTATAGGGAACGTCAAGAAAGCTCTTGTTCTTTTCATGCGATTTCTAGGAATCAAGCTCTTGGCCTCACAGTTTGTGTTTCTAAGACAAACGTGAAGGATTCTGGCTTTGCTCTCTGTTGAAATTATACGCATTTAACATAAAACCAAACCATTCATTATTTTTTCTTCTGTTTTTTTTAGAATACTTTGGCCACACAGTAATATTGAGAAAAAGTACCATGGTCCTCTGAGCCAGCAGATGCAGGAGGAAGATCAGCATATATTTTGTTATAATGGTACAACATATAGCAGTGACCTCCTACTCACATATATTGTACAAATAATCCCAGTCCACCCCTCCTTCTCCAGTAGGGTCTGCGGTCACAGGGGCACATCACATTGTAATTGCACTGGCCAATTTACCATGTGTCCAGCTCTGTGGGAAAGTTACAGACTGTTCCCTCCGTTTGACATTTGCATATTGAGCAGAGAAATCCTTTGTGAACTGACTCCTTCCTTTTTAGATTTAGTTTACCTAGGAAATCAACAATCATGCACAATCGTATGGTGTGCAGTGTGTGAAATAACCAGGGAATTACTACGTATGTACCTTGGCCTCTGCCAATTGGCTGTCATTAGCCGTTTTACCCCCATCCATTCATGTCAGTTATTCACTCTACAGAGACAGAGAGCTGGCTCGTAAATGTCTTCGCTCCATTTCATTTAGAGTCAGACTTTTTGTTATACTTTCTGTAAGAGGTTCCTTGCTCTGGGCCAGCTTTTTCTCATCATCTCATTCCATTTGGGCTGTTTACCTCACTGTGCCTCATATCATTGTAGATGGAGCTACACACTCTCCAGCCATCACCCCCTCACCTCTCGGCCTGCCCCCCCACTCCCGAGCTGCTCTGTCCCCTCTGAGCCTCCGCTGGAGCTGCGCCATGAGGCAGATGGTTTGTGGAGAGTGGGAGATGTTGCAACAAACCACTGGCCACTTGACCTTCACGGGCCACCATTCAGTCCCTGTAGAAACCAGTGAAGGGGCCCAACCTGCTGTACATTTTTTACAGCAAGAGCTACATTTAAATGATGTGTTCACCCAAATTACGGAAAAATGTCTTCTCACCATGCAGATAGCTTCGGTTTCAAGTGCCTAGTTTTAGTAATATCTCTCTGTGATTTATACTGCCATCCCAGTGCAAGGTTAGTGAGTGGAATTTATTTTTTGGTGCTCACAGCACTGAAAAATTATGTTTGGAAAATTCAATACCTTCTTGTCATTCCAGTAATCCAGTCTCTCTGACACTACAAGTAATCCATAAACCTCACGGTTAAGTCTTCATTGGAAATACACTCTACCATAAAAATAGTTCCTATGAAAATTGTTTACAATGTGCTGTGATTATCCAGAGTAAATGGGGATTCTGTCTCTGAAAAGAGATGTTGCTACCAATTTTTTTGAATGTAAATCTTTGATACTGTGAGTGTCACAAACAAAATTTTATTAATCTCTATTGTAGTGGGGTGGAGGCTGACACACAGACAGATATTTCAAACCTTTGCTTTACATATTAAACCCAAACCCGCTGTATGGTAAGATACCACTACATATCGATGAAAAAAAATTGTGTCCATTCCTGATTCTGATTTCTGAAATATAGCCAATGAACACACTTGACTGATCAGGCTGATAAAAGGAGATTCTGTAATATTATATCTTGTAATTTCTCATTTCTCCCTAGTTATTCTGTCATCCAAATGCCAGAGCTTTCTTACATCAAGTAGATTCATACAGATGTGTTTTATCTTTGTAGCAGTCGCTGAGTAACAACCTAGATTTCGATTTTCTTTTTTTTTTTACTCTGCATCTCCTCCCTCCTTCTCCTTGATTCCTCTCATTCTCATTTCTCTTGGAAAAACCACGATTAATATTTTTCATCTGCCTTTCCAAGATAAATGCTAATCTGAAAGGTTCGAGTCTAACCACAAGATATGACACTGATATTAAAAGTGCTTTTTATATTGGCCCTAATTCCACACTGTCTTGCTCCTGATCATTTCCAGAGTCCTCTCTCTCTCCTTTCTGTATCTGTCACTTTTTCACACACACAATATTAGTCCAGCATAATCCAAGATGCAACAAGTAATTTCCACCACATATGAACATGCTCCCCTCCCTCATGCTGATCAGCTCTGCTCTGCTACACAGTGCAGTGCAGGTGATCGTAATCAATCAACTTGCTTCTGATGAGGCTCTGCTGAGCACAGCTGTATCCAGTCAACCAGCTCTGCTCTCTGTTAATGGGGCTCTTTTTCCCCCCACAGCTATGGCTTAGCTACATTAAGCTACGTCAACGGTCAGCAATTCTCCATTACTCGGGCCTGTCTGTGTGTGTTCTGGGCTTTCTGTATGTCCTTTTGACTTTCTCTTCACAGAGATTTCCAGTGTCCTTCTCGGCAGTGACAGACCTAATCGGAGCAGAATTATGAACGGGCAGTTGGGAAAAGTTAGTGATGATGTTTTCTTGGCAGAAATGGATGTAGAAAAGAGGCCAAAGAGGATGGCATGCAGAGGACAGAGTAGTGTGGAAGTGGGGGGGGCAGCCAGGGTGTAAGGGGTTAATCGAGAGTGGGAAGGATGGTGAGGGTTTGGCTGGAAGTGGGAGGAAGAACCATATGATATATATAAGGCTGATATAGTTTGATCACCAGGGAGTTGAGACAGCTGTTGAAACACTCCATCACCATCTTATCTTTAAAAATGAAAGGAGCCAATAAAGCATCAGACTTCTGTCTGCCTCTTTATCAGGAGCTGCACACTTATTTTTAAAGAGT
The DNA here is from genome assembly GCF_016859285.1 of Xiphias gladius. Lineage (NCBI taxonomy): Eukaryota > Metazoa > Chordata > Actinopteri > Istiophoriformes > Xiphiidae > Xiphias > Xiphias gladius. The sequence continues at coordinate 14,568,256 of NC_053417.1, read as the reverse complement.
TGGTTTTAACACCAGAGGGATATCACCTAGTGAGATCATAAGATGTTTGTCATCGCTCCAGTAAAAGTGAAGTGATCCTTTAGTGACCCCCCCATCAGAAAATGTCTATTTTTCCATATTCTGTTTTGGTTGCTCAACTATTTGAGGACTGATTGCTCATCCACCTCCAGAGCACAGAGCCCTTCAACTTCTGCTGTTGTACTAACGAGCGCAAGGAAACCTCCACTGAGCATGTGCACGCCGACGGGGTGCTTGAACCTGCAGTTAGACAGTTTCTGATTTGAAAAACTTGGACACCCTGGTACCGCTCTAAGCCCTCCATAGATACCAGGGGCTCCCCACTCTGAGTTCATAGTCAAAACATAGGTGCTTATTTGAAAAGAAACACACATGCTTGTTTTATGTGACTCCAGCACATAACTTCTGCCTTGTAAAAGACATTTGTAAGTCCATAGGGCTTTCTATTTTATCCCCAGAGAAGGAAATATGAAGCTTCAGGCATAGCTGTTTGTGCAAGTGCATGTGCATACTGGTATGTACAGTATATGATTATATGTATGCATGTGTCTTAAATATGTTTGCACATCTGCATATGCCATTACTGCAGCCATGTTCTTAGCTCTAGGCAGAGACACTGATTCCACCTGTGCTACATGAGCCAGCCCTTTACACGGCCCTGCCCTGGTATTCTGCCCTGTCAGTGGTCCAGTGTAGTTATATGTTGCATACAGAGGGAGGTTAGCATGTGTGTGGGGTGCTTTATTGCATTGTGTCTAAATCGGAACCTGTCTGTCTTGCTCACTTTTCCTTGACTACCCCACACAGTTTTTTTCCCCTCTCCCTCTTGACAAAGTGAGAGCGAGAGGAGCCTGTGAGCTATTTCTGTTTGGTTTTCTGTTTATGATAAATTAGTGGGCTTGTGCTCCTAGCTGGGTTTTCTGAGAACGTTGATATGTTGTCTGGCATCAGAGAGAAACTGTTCATTGCAGCACTTTGACCACATGTACGCTGGAGAGAAAGGATGGGTGGAAGGAGCGGTGAAAGCAGTGATGGATTGGCTATTGATGTGCTATATTTTCCATCTGAAACCTGTCTTCCATTGTTGCCAACATTTCCCCTGCTCTCTGTCTTTTTCAGTCTCTCTTGCTCTCTCTGTCTGTCATGCTATTAAATGTTCTACCGTCCGTGCCCTTGCTGTGAGTCCAGGGGGTACTGGCAGAGTTACATTACATCAAGACAAACATGCTGCGCTCATGACAACCTGCATTACACTGCCCTGATGTCATTACAACTCTGCTCCCCTGAAATTGGAGCGTCTTGGCACTTTGACGACTCGGCAACCCCCCTCTTTCCAGCTCTGTGTTCACCAGTTCAAAAACAATATGTTCTCCTGGTTGCCAAAACAAAGCATATTTCCCAGTGACACTCACTTAGTTAAATCTAATATATCTCTTCCACGTCCAGTGAGTCAGCTCTGTGCACACCGTGAGCGCTCATCTCCTCGCCCAGGCCGGGGCCATCTCTCACCTGTTGCCAGACACATGCTATCAAGAGAGTAAACACAATATTTCATACTAAAAGATATGTGCAATCCCTCTGAAACTCCCAAAATGACAAGTGTGACAATACATTTTGTGTTTTTTTTAATACCCTAATGCAAAATAATTTCTCCCATTGCCCATGACTTGTACTTAACAGTAGCTGTTAAAAGAAACGGCAAACACATTTTACTTAAGGTCACTCCCTTTTTGCTGTCTCAGATAATCTGGCCCTGTGTCCGGACTCTATCTATTATGGCCCCCTGCCATTGTCTTGAATGTCTGCAATACTGATTCGCACTCTCATTCGGTGAGGCATCTCTAAAGAGATTTGATGAAAACAGATTTCTGCAAATCCAGCAGAAAACACAGCTCTGATTATATTTCTCCATTCACTTTAACAACTCGGCAGGATTCTCATCTGTATTGCCTTTCATAAATGCTGCCTGGTTCCTGAATGAAATTTGAAGTCTTGGGGGAAGGGGAGAAATGCCATTGTTCGACCAAAATGAGGTTCCGTGGCAGGTTGTGTACATGTTATGTTAGGACAAAGTTGTATTGATTATTCACCAATGAAAGAAGCAAGTATGCTGACTTTCCACTCTCAGAGGTACATGTCTGGTTGCTGCAGCAGTGAATTTGTGCCGTGTTTAATCCTGATAAATTAGCTGGAAGGCTGCAGACAGGAAGCACAGTGTGATTTTAACTAGCGAGAACACATTTGGCCTCTGAACAGGCTAGTCAGTGAAATACGTGATGTGACCCAGTGCAAAGCCACCTGAGACGAGCAAGATATGAAAAAACAATCTAGCGATTACCCAGCTTCCATCTTCTCTTTTATCTCACCTTCTTTGAATAGCTCTAGTTAACCCAGTCTTTAGGTAAAGCCAGAGGGAATGAAACTGTAAGCATCCTGTGTCTCTGACTTTAGTGTCCTACCTTAGCGTTCTCAACTGATGTACTGGCATTAGGTTTTATCACTTAGGACGTATTTATTGGTTCAAAATTCAAGCAGTAATATCAAAATGGAATAAGAGTTCTACTTTTGTTTCTAACTTTTATCCTGCTTTTAATGGTAACTTATGGAACAGCTCAGGGAGTCATGAAGGAATGAAGATGGAATAAAAGGCACAAGCACTGTGATGAGATATACTATTTCGCCCTTCATATCTTTTATAAACCGATGAACAGACTGGCTTTTGAAATATATGATTCTCAACATTCATATCCTAAAGAAAAACACTGTTGCTATTGGGTCCAAGGGTGAAGGTTCGGCACTTAAACTATTTTTTTCCCAACATTCTTTCACTGCTGATGACTTGATATTTCTTTCAGCAACCCTTCAAGTGCACATACCTGCGTGGCCCCTTCCCTTTACCCACTTCAAAGCTCCTCCAGCAGCCTTATCCATGGCTTCCTATCATCCTACTGCCTAATCTTAAAAAAAACCAAGCACAGAGCCCATCTGAAGACAGGTCATGTGTTCAACATATGGCTTCATTTTTCAGATTTTTCTATGATCTTGTGCTGTAATTTTATCAAGCAATTACTACGGTCCCTTGCAGTCCCTTGAAAGCTCTAGTGTTAAGAGTTTAATCTGTGCACAGGGTAAGCATTTATCTATTTAGCCAAATCTCAGCTCCCACAATAACTTTGGCACGCTGATTCTGCGTGATACTTACTGTGTGGTGTTCTGGCTCATTTTAGTTAACTACAAGCCTACAAACATTTCTTCTACACTCTGCTTCTGTGTTAGTACTAAAATATCAACCATTAAATGACTAAACCAAATCATGGAAATAATCCTCAGACAAGCTGTGTGTTGATGTGTGTCCCCCAAAGGTGTTATTACGAGCACAGGAGAAAAAAAATAAAATAACAGGAGGGAGTCCTTCCAGGAGGCAGGTGGAATTAAAGACACCGGAGAGAAAATGAGCATGGGGTGACACTAAATGGCAGCAAGTCAGGACTATCATAAAGCCCGAGCTCTGACGCCTCTTGTTCCCTGTCAACTCCCTGCATCACCAGCTCATTTTCCATGGAAATATAATACAGAAATCAGCCCTAATCCCTGCTCTGTTGCACTAAAACACTTAAAGCAGACTCACAAAGACTGCATCCTAAATGTAACTCTTTTTTTGTCTCCTTGTGCACATCCATTCAATCCTATACACTCCCATAAATAGTTAATCATGACCCTTGGCTTTACTTGGACATCGCGTTCTGCTTTAGGATGTCTTCAATCTAGAGAAAATGTTTCAACATCAGCAACAAATGACATGGCTTGTATTTATAACTGAGGAATTACTCAGGCTAATTGCCGGCATGATGGCTAACATATGACCCTATGAGTCGGGCTGGGTTGTTTATATAGCTCTCAATGCTACATGACCTATTGTACTCAGAACATCCGCTAAAGAGCAAGGAAGAACAGGGGCCACCCAGGGATTGTTTACTTTGTAGTGAGGGCCTCACCTCAGTCTCTAGCACAGCAATGCGTAGGTTCTAATATAATATTCTTCCGTTACTTGGTAAAGGTGTAATGTGGCATACTTCACAGAGATGGCATTCACTGCTTCATTGGACTCTGTGGCCATCACGGGAGGAAGAAAGTGGGAGAGAGAACAGCTAATCCACCGTCAGTCACTGAGACTTGACATCCATCCCATTTGGCCAGTTGATGCAGTGTCATTACTGCCCTGTCATAGCCTTTTTATCATAAACACAGGAGCCCAGACTGAGCAGTAGCAGATGGAGGAAGAGACAGAGCTCGCACTGCCATGCCCGGTTGCTATTACCCTCGACTTATGCAATGTCTCTTACGCTGCTCGATAGGACACAAAATAGTTTGTTCCAACATCCCAAACTCCTGAATCGAAGTGACACCTCTGTCCTAGGAGAGAAGGAGCTGGTACACGGAGATCTTTTTATGGCATGAATGGTCACACTGTTGCCGGGTTTCCACAGCCTGTTTGGTCTCCTCACCCTGGGAACTGTAGGGTCATGCTCCTTGAGAAGCTATGGGAACAGTGCCATAAACACAGTCACGCCACAGTCCATACTCCGCACTGGCACCTTCAGAAATCTTTGGTGTGAAGCTAAAATATCTTATCTGCTGACAGTTGATCATCATGTTAGTATAACAATTTACTATATGTGTCTATACATGGGCTAACAAAGACACTCTTATCAGATTAGAAGCCTTAGTCAGGGTGACACCCAGGAGCCCAATCATGTGTTAAGACTGATTTTACATGAGAGAGCTTCATTAAACAGAAATAGGGAGACGTGCTCACATGTGCGTGCACATGACTTCACGTACACACATAAACACGGAAACACTCCCACGAGTGAGAAGAGCCTCTCTGCATAGGGCACTAACCTGACACCACGCAAATACACCGTGGTGACTGACACACTTAATGTTTCATTGACTGTAACAGGAGATGAGCACAATCTTCCTAAACACCCTCTTTTATGTATTCATGTTTGTTTGTGTATGTCAGAGTGTATGTTTTTGTGTCCGCCTGGCTCCTTTTTAATCACCCTCATCATTTTTCGAATAATTCCTGCTTCCTATTGTCATGTTGGAGATTTTTGATTATGTGATCAAACAGTTTCCTCTGAAATTTCCTCCTCCTTAATTTTGTGTGGCTCTTTCCACCCTCCATCCTCCTTCAATCCTCCCAACATCAAGAACCCCCTTCTCCCCCATTCCTCCCCCTCTTAGCTTATTGAATAATGAGAACCAGCCTGATTTAACCAGCTCTTTAGCGGCTTTAAACTCAGGAAACACTCAGATCTGAGCTTAGGACTCACTGCAATTGTTTCCACATTATTTGAACCATGCTTCAAGACGGAGCAGAGTGTGTCTGCCGGTGATGGCTTGTTTCCTGATAACACCCTCGTCCCAACACATTTGTCCAATTAGGTAGATTGAGGATTGTGGATGATTGCATCGCAGTGGTCCATGCAGTTCAGAAGAACATGGATTAATCATACAAACAAACCACAGCTGGGTAAATACACTTGGATAATTATGGAGTTATCACCTGTGGTTACCTTTAATTTCAATTAAGCACATTATATTTGCCTCATTCTCTTATGAAATATACTGTACCTCCACTGATGTCTCTCAGTCCAATGCAGCATCTAGCCAAGCTGAGATTTACACTGCCTGTCACATGGAGTTTGTCTGTAGGGTTATGCCATTATAAATCACATTAGTGGAATAAGCAGGAGCTAGCCTTCTGACACACACCCCTCTCTTAGCCTAGGCCAGACATTACTTACAGTGTCCAAGGAGTTAGTAAATTTAATTACATGGAGTAACATATCAACGTATGATGACACTTAGTACATTATAAACTTAATGGTCACACTTAAATTATAGCATGGGGAAGCATGATATTTCAATTTTGTCACCCATTTGGTGACACAGACACATACATGCAGACACAAAAACCCAGATACGATCAATCAGACGAGGAATTATTCTGACAAGTAAACATACCACAAGAGGCTCTCTCTTTTCTCTCAATCCCCACACAGAGAACTATTCACCCCTATTCCCCACTCTCCCTCTTCCCCGCTCCCTCGCTCTTCCTGGCTCGCGCTCCGCTCTCTGCAGCCCCTGACACTGCACTCATTCAACCCCCATCTACCTTTTTCCACCTCCACAGATAAATAAACACCATCATCGTAATTATCATTAACACTATGACGTCAGCGCTCTCATGCACGCAGAACTGCGCATGATAAGTAGGTACGTGGAAACAGGCATTCCTGAGAGTGCATGCATACAAATATGCACATGCAGGCAAACACACACCTTGGATTTGGACTGTATACTTTCCACAGGGAAACACTGGTTTCTTGATATGGAATAACAAATGCTCATTTGGAGAGCAAGCACAACACCTTTAAGGTAGCATGAATGTGTGTTATCTGTGTGTGTTCACATTTGGGCTGCGGTCCATCTTCCACCTTCACTCCTCATTAGATGGAACACCTAGAGGTGATTTCCGACCTGGATTTACTCTGCCTTGATACTGTTTATGTTGCTTCCATTCACTATAACACTTGGATGGAAGGTTTGTTTTTCTCCTCAGGCTTCCTCTTTGTCTGACTCCTTGTATTTATAAACTGAAATTGATACGCCTCCATTGTCAACGTTTTTTTTTTTCCAGCCGCAACTCTTCATCTTTCTCCTCCAGTTTGTTTAACACTGTCTCACTCACTCCATCTTTTGTGGATTACAGAGTGGTGTTCCAGTGTTCAGGGAGATCTGTCTCAACAAATAGCTGCGGCTCATCTGGTGGTTATCTCTACTTCACTGTCATTCTTCTCTTTACTCTCTACTTTACTCACTGTTCCTTACTGCTGAAGGTCTGCACTGTACCGTGACATGCAGGTACACATGGCCAGAGTAACCTGCTAAAGGCGACCTCAAGGTAAAATTGAGTCAGCTCCTAGCGACCCCCTTCTCCTCCCACTCTCTGTGCATTGTGTTCATACCCTCCCTTTTGCTTCCAAGTATCAATCAAGTACAAAGCACAGAGCCGACCACACATGGCAGCTTAATTATATTTTGCCTAGAGCACCAAAAACCAACTATTACTCCTTTGCTCGAATACCACCTGACTCAAGGTTTGCTGTGTTTGTGGTAATTTGATCAAAGAAAATGAATTTAAGAATATGCACCATGTGAGCACAATATCAATTTAAAGCTCTTAAAACTCGATTTTGATGCAGGGTCCCTCTACAGAACAAGGCCTTAAGATTAGGTAATGGTTTGGTTTGGCTTTATTCTGTAATAAAACTATGTATACATAACATACACGCAAAACCAGACACAAACACACAGATATCTTACCTAGGGAGTTTACAGCCACGCTAGCGGCTCTGTGATGCTGTAGTCAGTAGGCTACAGCCGAGGCTGAAGGGGGATGTCTTTAGTTTTGTAGGTATTTGGTCATTAACCAAAGTATTGGACAAATAACATTTTGACCTGATGATTGCGCTAGATGAGAAGTCAGGGGGTAACCAAAGGTATTACAATTTGTCCTGAGGGCAGTATGAATGTCTGTACCAAATGTCATGGCAATCCATCCGATACTTGTCAAGACATTTCACAAGCAACCAAAAATGTCAATCTCACGGTGACACGAGAAGAAAAGTCAGGGTTCAAAATAGCCATGATTCATTTTCTGGGGACCATGATTTTCTGATCAAAAATCCATGGCACTCCACGTAATAGTTGTTGAGATGTTTCAGGCTGCACCAAAGTGGAGGACCGATGGAACACAGACTCAGTAGAGTATGGGATATGTACGTACAAAGGAAAAATTAAATTAAACAGTAAGCTATTTAATACCATGAAACACAAACAAGATGTTATGCATGAAATCAAATTAAATTAATAAAACACTGAAATTTAACACAACTTATGTCCATAGTGGTCCCAAATTTTTACTGTGGTCCTATATTAACACAATAACACAGTAATAACAATGCAGGAGCAACCTTGAAGGCCTCCATCCTTACAGAAGATATTGCCATCAATCAATGAACACGTCAGTTGAGACACAGTGTACCAAGGGCTTTTCAGAGTCCCTAAGGGTCTGGGAGCCCTCAAAATCTGATTCATTTATGCACATTCTGAGAAAAGGATCCACCATAAAGATGCAATACGCAGTCATGGATATGGCAGCCTCTGCTGCACACATACACACACACACCAGATGTAGTTGAGGTCTGACTGACACTGAGAAAGTGGAAGAAATGTGGAGGGCAAAAACGTCTTGTCACTGCCAGTTTGTCCCGGAGACCCCCGAAGAGCACAGAGTGCTATTCACCACATCTGCATCTTCGTGTACACGCTCTGTGTACACACATGACCACACTGCCTCCCACATCCATCACGTTGTGCTTACAGTCTCTTTTTTCTAGACGATCACATTCAAGGGTCCACATGCACAATGCTCCTGAACCGTGCACTTTATTCCTTTGTGACGTCATTGGTGTTCTCGTTTCTTTCTTTCTCTTCACTAAACACTGCCCCCCCCCCCTGATTTACCTTGCTCCATTCCCTTCCTTTCCGCTTAATCCCTCTAATTCTTTCTCCTCGTGGTGTCTGTTTTTCTTTTTCCAGGATGCAGATATCTACCATTCCACTGCCATTAATCCATCTTTTATGCTTGAATTACAGCCTACCCTGTTTTTCCTGTTCCCAACCACTCTATTTACCACAGGGGAGATGCAGGATCCGGCAGGCTGGATGGACAGATAGTGTGTGCAGAGGAGAGGAGGGAGGAAAACACTCCCATGCAGAGGGCTTTCAAAATTTTGTATTTGTTGCAGCCTCCACTGATTGACGGTTCAAATGACACACCCTTAAACATGGCTCTCATTAGTGGATAAAATAAAACGTTTTGAAAGCATCCTAATGCTGAATTAAAACATGAAAGAATTGCCTAAATTCTTTAACTGGCTTGTCTTTCACTGATTTTCTTCTGTTTTTTTCTCTCTCTTTTGTCTGTCTTCTTTACCTGGTTCGTTTCTGTTTTCTCCTCTTTTTTGTCAGTATAGTTACTCTGTTGTTTCCCTCAGCTGTGCCTTTTGTATGTTTGCCGTGCACACAGAAAATCCATCATTGCCATCTGTCAAAGCCCCCTTATAGCAGTTAGGGGGCTCTGACAGAGCAGTAAAAAACCAATTGAGGAGCCACAAAGAAACACATGATTAAAATGAGAATGTCCGATAGGATATTTAATTTCCTTTTTGTTTCCTTTTACAGCTACATGGTGAATAATGGAAATTGGTTAAACAATTTTAATATCTTTGCTGATCAGCCCTGCACTAACTATAATATACAGGCAGCATCAAAGCTTTCCTTTGATGGTCTCCTGTAATAATATGTGCTATAGTATTTTATAATACATCCGTGGAGAGAAGAGGGTCTGCCTCTATTCATAAACTGAAAACAACTTTTGCTGAAATACCGTATACAATCAAAAGCAGCTGGAATAAAGACAAAAAGATACTCACAACGTTCTGTGTTTCAGAGATGGTTTGAATATTTTAAAGAGCAATTCTGACAGGTGACATGTCTGGAGCAAATAAAGCCAGGATTCATTAATCCATTCAAAATGCCTGGATGGGGACAATCCCAATCCTCCTGTTTGGCTCAGAACATGACATCCCACATGCATACTTGCCTACATACTCTTATTCTGTCTGCATTTTCCACCGTTTATCTCTCTTCTTCTCCTGCATATACATAGATGCCCATAAAATAATCAATTTGCTGTAGTTTGCCAAGGATCTGGATCACGTGTAACTTTTATCCTCCCATCCACTACCTGGCAACCTTGTGGGATCCATTTGTATATGTGAAGGCCAGAGGATCAGATTTGTCTTCCACAAGCCTCCATTAACATCCAAATTGGCAATGAGAATCACATGTCTGCCATTGAGCTTATTCATCCATGTCCTCTGCAGCCATTAGAATAACAGAGCACACAGAGACAATAGCTGCTTTCCTCTGAAAAGTGCTTATGGCTATCATACTGTGACCATATGCAGAGTTTGCTATGATATGATTAATTAATTCACCAGTCCACACTTAATACTTTTAATGTCATAAACACATTATTTCATATACAATCTGTCTTTTTAAATGAACAGAAAGTAAACAAAACACATATTCGTAATGCCTGCGCTTTCAAGCAGAAGGACTTTTGTTTACAGAGATTTTCTTGTAGCTGAAAGACCCCAAACTTGAGCCCAACAACATCTCTGTGTCCTGCCAAACTGCTTCATTAATAAAAGTGCCTTTACTTCCCCACATTGATGTAACGTTAGTAGTGACTTCATACAATTGAGTTTAGGAACATACAACACATCATAAAAACTGATGCACTGATAGTTCAGTCCAGCAACCAGTACACTGTTAATTTGAAACAGAAAAACCTTAAAAGACAATGTTGAAATTGATCATTTAAAAGAGGCAGGTCAAATGCAATGCGTGCGTAAAACTGGCAGAGTGCTCCTTAAAGGCCATTTCACTGCAAGTGTTACTCCTCTACAATACAACTATTTCAATACAGACCGGAAAAGGGTGGGTTCACAAAAAAAAGAATAATTTTTACTTACCTGTAGTGGTATTTAGCCATGCCGATAGTTTCATTTTTTTGTTTCTGTCCACGTGTTGGGATATCCATCTCTGAGATTTCTGCTGCCACCTCAGTGTAATGGAGGTGAATGGAATTTTGCTTGTGTTGCTCGCAGCAATGAAAATTTGATTTAAAAATGTGCCACAACATAGTGTTCAGTGGAGCTACTTTCTACAGACGAACTTGTCCCTGTCAAAACTGTTTACAGCATGTTATCTGGATTAGCCAGAGTAACAGGAAAACTGCTTCTGGAAAGAGATGTTCCCGTTGATTTTTTTTTAAACATATTTTTTTGCTGTGAACATCACAAACAGTATTCATTCCACTTTCACTGTAATGGGCTGGAGGCAGAGAAGAATGATAGGTAGATAGGATATTTACAACTTTGAACCAAAACTATCTGTATGGCTACTGTACCACTAGAGGTAAGTGAGATAATATGTGTAATAATATAATGTATATGTATTAAGTGTAATTTTGGTGAACCAACCCTTTAAATTAAGTACTTTTCTATCGTGTCATACATGCTTTTTCTTAAAGAAAAGATGTTTCACCTCTGTGGCTCTGTATAACCACATTAACTTCATGCCCACACTGGTGGTGGAATTTGTATTTATAATGGTCAGTTTTGCAAAAGTGATCTCACGTAAAAGAGCGCCAAGAATAATGACAGTAATAGGGCTTTTGATTGAAATAAAACAGCACTTTATTGGCAAAGTGATCTCCCACAGTATCTTTTCCTAATTATTACAGATTCACAAAGGATGAGTCCCAAATTTTTCATCTGACTCTGTAATTCATGGATTGGCTTACAGTTAATGTTTCTCTCAGATGTTCCTTAACTTTGTTAGACCAGGTGTTGTGTCAACCTAAGGAATGGGCTAAATCAGGCGTTTCCACAGGAAGACAAATGGCTCTGTCGGCCTTTAAGCCTCATCTCTCTCCGTTGAGGTTGATGGTATCCCTGTTTGCAGACTCTGTCAGACGTCGATGAAGCCAAACACTTTGGAATGAAGAGAGAACTTGATTGAGTTACTGTTTTTGGATTAAGTTCAGTGTATTCCAGGACTGCCTCCATCTTACTCTTCTCTAGGCAGGGGAGGACCCCAGATTGACCACAGGGCTGATTCATATAACTTCAGTGCGAGATTTTTTTTTTTTTGTAAACATATTTTTTGCTGTGAACATCACAAACAGTATTCATTCCACTTTCACTGTAATGGGCTGGAGGCAGAGAAGAATGATAGGTAGATAGGATATTTACAACTTTGAACCAAAACTATCTGTATGGCTACTGTACCACTAGAGGTAAGTGAGATAATATGTGTAATAATATAATGTATATGTATTAAGTGTAATTTTGGTGAACCAACCCTTTAAATTAAGTACTTTTCTATCGTGTCATACATGCTTTTTCTTAAAGAAAAGATGTTTCACCTCTGTGGCTCTGTATAACCACATTAACTTCATGCCCAAACTGGTGGTGGAATTTGTATTTATAATGGTCAGTTTTGCAAAAGTGATTCACGCTTTTAGCATCTCACGTAAAAGAGCGCCAAGAATAATGACAGTAATAGGGCTTTTGATTGAAATAAAACAGCACTTTATTGGCAAAGTGATCTCCCACAGTATCTTTTCCTAATTATTACAGATTCACAAAGGATGAGTCCCAAATTTTTCATCTGACTCTGTAATTCATGGATTGGCTTACAGTTAATGTTTCTCTCAGATGTTCCTTAACTTTGTTAGACCAGGTGTTGTGTCAACCTAAGGAATGGGCTAAATCAGGCGTTTCCACAGGAAGACAAATGGCTCTGTCGGCCTTTAAGCCTCATCTCTCTCCGTTGAGGTTGATGGTATCCCTGTTTGCAGACTCTGTCAGACGTCGATGAAGCCAAACACTTTGGAATGAAGAGAGAACTTGATTGAGTTACTGTTTTTGGATTAAGTTCAGTGTATTCCAGGACTGCCTCCATCTTACTCTTCTCTAGGCAGGGGAGGACCCCAGATTGACCACAGGGCTGATTCATATAACTTCAGTGCGAGATTTTTTTTTTTTTTTTTTTTTTGTAAATGTCAACACCTCTGGTTGAATAAAGTCGTCTCAGAGGAGACTCACTGAAAGGTCTTTGCGGAAGTGACTCCCTCTCAGAGGAAAACAGCTGTCATTTTTATTTCTGGCACAATACTAGGAGCTAGAAATAAGCAACATGTGGGAGAATGTCCAGCCAGAAATCCCAGAGGAAAAGGATGTCATAGATTGAGATATTTAAAGTGTCCACATTCCTTTTTAAGCTTCGGTGCTGCTCTGCGACCAAACGTGGGATGCAAGAGATGTTCTACCTGATGATAGGTAATGTTAAAATGAAAACCATTAATTAACTCTCTGTCACCCATTCAAGGTAATTTCATTGTCCAGCTAAAGCCTTTTCCCTTTGTTTGCACCTGCAATCTCGCTCCCTCTTCTCTTGCTCATCAGTTGCCATATCTGGCTGCTAAATGAAAAAAATGGATTTTGGGTTAATTTTGCTGCTTTGCCGCTTTGTGACAAAGTGTCCTCTAAGACCACCGGAGCCAGGATAATCATATTAGAGTGATTCTCAGGGAGCTTACGGCCCCAGCTCCTCAGGAAAAAATGGTTGGACTGAGGGAGACATCTAATGTGAACCTGGCGGCACTGCTGGAGGGAACTGCCAGGTTTTCTGACATCATGGGACAACTCGGTCTCTGCCAGGGATCAATGGCTTTGGGCTAGACCGACGGAGAGTGCCCCATGGGTATTGCATGGTGTCTGCGTTTGGGTCTTTGTGTGTGCTGCTGGGGGTCACTGAATTGAAATGATATGATACTCGTAAAATGTCAGTGAACTACAGTTTCCTTGTTTACTGCAGCTTTTAGAGGAAAAGCAAGAGGAAGCTGCAATTTTATTGTCCAAACAAAATTGGGAACATCACCACCATTTGCTTGTTTGGGTGGGTTTTTGTCTGTGTGTGTTTTCAAAGTAAGTTTGTGCATAACTCTGCATGTGCATGAATCTATGAATTCACTCATTGTGTACACCTGTGAGTGCTTGCCTGCATGCCAACTGTATTTCCTTGCCGTTGCTCGTGACTGTGTGTGTGAGGGAGCCTTGACATTAAAACTGGGAGACCGCATTTTTTAAAATATATTTATTTATTCATTTATTTATTTTTGCACCAACCACCACTGCTCTGTGTGTACACCAAGGGCGTGACCTGCAGCTGGCTCGGCTGACTCATCACCGCTGGTCAGGTGGACTTGCACTTGCACCGGCCCTTGTTCAACAAGGGAGATGGAAGGCGAGAGCGAACAAGACAGAGGAGAGATTTGAATAAAGACGCGAGCGGCGTGCATCAGTGACTTACACCAGGCAAAAATCATTACGATGAGGGGAGGTGCTTCTCTTTTCCCCCGCTCACTCTTTGTCTCTCTCTCTCTCTCTCTCTCTCTCTCTCTCTCACACACACACACACACACACACAAACTTCAAAACAAGATCTCACATATATATGCAAATCCACACACACACACACACACACACACACACACACACACACACACACACACACACACATTCATAGTGTGCACATGCAGATGAACGTAGCACTCCTACACACACACACACACCCACAAAGATACACTTCATAGGTATGTATGACACCCTCCCTCCACTCCTGGCTGCACGCTCCACCCTCAGTCCTAGAGGACAGGCTGGTTGACCCAGGGGGGAGGGGAGTGGTTGGGGGGTGGGTGGGGGTTGGGGGTGGGGGGGTGTGAAGAGCGAACGGAGCTCAAATTCATTTCTGCTGGTGGTGCTGGAGGCACAGCACATCGCAAGAGCCCACCGTGACGCACAAGGAGCCGGGTAAACACATGGCTGTCAAACGGATTACTCTGTGACACACTTTTGAACTACACCAGAGCAAGAACAATACAGTCAGAGGACACACAAAGGACAGAGTTTGCAGAGCTCGTTTGTCACATTGACCAAAGGAGGGAAACAAAATCTACCTGGCTTTGATGAGGACTCACTGATTATTTTTTTTTTATTTTTTTTTTTGAGTCCTGCCTAATTCATCCAGGAGCCGGTTGACATTATTCTGAGCGGATAATTGACAGCGGTGAAGATGTGAATATTTTGGGTCAAGGAGGATCACAAGTAAGTGCCTTTTATTTAATCTGTGGCGACTGAGGACTGCTACTAATACAAATACTTGTCGTTTATAAGTCTCCAGTAATTCTCCTCGACTGGAAAACCTTTTGCAGCCCATCTCGAACTGGTTCACGTTGGGTGTTAATAGAATTGTTTACTGAAAAATGTAGGTCATCTCTCTGTACATTTACAGTATCTCATGTCACGAGACACAAATATGCCCCTCAAACGCCTTATTCAGCATTGTATTAGTTGTGTTGCCTATTATGTTTAACTAATTCTTTCTCGTGAATCCATTATTAATCAGAGACACGTTGTCAACATCAGTATCATCGATCTTGCTGAATGGTAGAACATTTATATTGTAAACATAACAGCGGCACGGTCTTGTTTTTCCAAAAACAAAAAGAAAAAAAAACAACAATAAAATCCCCTTCAGAAAAAAGAAAAAAAAAAATCTGTGTCGTTTAATAATTATTAATGTTCAACAAGAGGAAAAGAAAACCAATCCTTTTTAGAAACAGTACCGTAACAGAAACCCTTTTTTTCCGAAAGTGTAACTGTGACCGAAGTTAATCAATGTGTTGATTATGAATCGACTGTATTTGAAAAGATTCTGGCATCCAGCTCAACATTTACATTTATACTGTCTATGATCTTTGCATGCAAATATATTCTCATTGGTTTAGTTAGAAAGTCAACTTCAGTTGATTTTTCCAAATGATAGACATAAAGCCTTAGATGAAGTAAAAAATACTTACAGCATGGATTCACCGTGTCTGCCAGTCCTGATTTCAACATATGTGACATATGTTAACATATACAGTGTGTCTGGCACAGACTGTGCTTGATTGCAAATATTTTATGGCAGAGCCTAATTGAAGATGCAGGCAGTTTTTCCGTGGATTGAAGAAGCTCAGGGGAAGTGTCAGGTTGTTAATTTGATCTGCTCGTGCATGTAATGTGCTGGTGAAAACTCTCAATGCTTTGTCCCATAGTCACGGAGGCAAGAGCAAAACACACCAAGAGACAACGGCACGACGCTTGAGAAAGCTTACCATGCACTGAAAACAAGGTGAGAGGAGACAGGGGGCATATACAGTATACTCACCTTGGGGTGCTCTTCTTTTATGTGCATGTGTGTGTCTGTTTCGCCGTGCAAGTGTGTCCTGCCCGTATTTTAAAAAGCAAATCAAAGGTCTTCATATGATTTAAAAAAAAAAAAAAAAAGGACATTTGTGGTCCCACGCAGGCTGTGTGTTTATGGTAAACACAATTCTGTATCTTCAAAGCTCATTGATGTATTGCCTGACTTTTAAAAGATTTGTATGACACAACTTATCATTCAATATACAAATGGAAATGAAAAGTATCTCTTAACAGTGATCGTGGCAAAATCACAGAACCCAATTCTCAGTGAAAACCTGTATCTCCTCCATGACAGCAGTGTTTCTTGTCAGTTTCTGGTAATGTAATAGCAATTCAACAATTAAATAATTCCTCTTAGCTGAATCAAAGATGCTCTAAAAGGGTTTTTCAATTAATCATACACTTTCATGTGTGTGTGTGTTTGGCACAATCTATCATATGCTCAAAAGGACTTCCTTGATTGTAGACCCCATCAGGAAAATTCATCATCATTACTATTATTTCATGGTCAATTTAGTCTGATCTCTAGCAAGGAATCATTTCATCGTGTCCATTTCATCATGTGGCACCCATCTGACCATATCAACTACAAACCTCCAGGCCTGTTTTAGCTGTTGTGGTAACACCGCGGCCCAGTTTCCTTTCTCCGGGGGGAATGAATTTTACATCAGTTGTGTGACGTGAAGAAGGCCCTGTGATGTCTAGGGCACATGCTTGTTGGCAGTGTGCTAGTTAATGATACATAACAAGAAAAACAGCCAGTGGTCTTATGAACAGGCTTTATCAGTGCTGATAAGGGGACTCGGACCTGCTTCCACACCGGACCTAGTGAGTTCTGTCCACTGTATTATGGCAATAAACTCAAAGTGATATTTGTGAATACAAAATTCCGTGAGCGCTGCGACACACACAGCCGAGATGTGGGCAAGTAATGACTATATTAGTGTGTGCAATGAGGTGAGGTCCCACAAGATTCACATTTAATGGGTAGTTTGGGCAAGACCGTGTAAGAACAAAGTGTTTACTCTCACTGCTCACATGAGCTGCAGTCTGCGGCGAAGACCTGAACCCAAGTGACACACACACTGAAAGAGAGGAATGAATTATGGACACAGAGCTGTGATTCTGGTTTTTTATCAGTACAGCAGGTGCCTCCACAAATTGAAATGCATACATATATATATATCAAATATCCACCTGTCATTGAACCGACTCATTCAGATGGGGAATTTATGCTGCATGCGAAGGTGCTGATGGGGATCTACTTTACTGATGGGTGAGCCTTAAAGAAGAAAGTGTGGTTATCTGCTTTACCATGCAGATGAAATGCCGCACAGCCCAGCATGTACCACCACATGACTCATCCAGACCTTTACTGTGTAAGAATCTATTGATTTATCTGTAAATAAAGTCTCTTGCCAGGCAGATAAAATCAGCATAGAATTCCAAAGCCACAGTAAATCATATGGTGTGGATCTAATTCATATGTTTATTTTCATTCATCGCAGAAGCAGATTGGGCCAGACCATTTTAATCCTGTTTCCTGCTGTCAAGGTCTATTAGGACTCTGATAATTAAAATCAAAACAAATAATAAGAATAACAGAAACTGTATCCCGGGTGGTTTTGATCCTTAATGACAGGGGTTGGAGGATTGGTTAGAACAGAAAGAGACACATGGAATTTGAGAAAATAACAAGTGAGGGGAAAAAACAGAAAAGAGGAAGGAGAACAGACTAGAGGGGGAAATCGGTGACAGGTTGTTTAAGTGTACACACGGCCGCTATTGAAGACAGAGAGGTCCTCATTAATCAGATTGGGTCAAATCTGGTCAAAGGGAACTAATCAATGGACTGACATGCACACACACAACAGGCAGGGGGGTGACGGGTCTTTCATTATGTTTGCATTATGGCACCTTGTGCATAAGCACCTGTTTGCCTGTCACTGCCGCCACCACCATGTCATGTTGGCTACTGATCCGCTTTAAATCTGCCATTAGTGTTCATCCGCACTGTCAGTGTCTTACGATGCCAGTAAGGTCCATTTGTTTCCCTGCCACGCAAGAGATGGCAAGACAGAACTGGAGATGGGCAATGTTTTGACTTCAAAACACAGTAAGGACAGTAGGTTCCGTGTCCAAATCATGTTTTCTGTGTTTGTGTTAAAATATTTCACTTTATTGTGAGTTGTTTCTTATTTAACCATGAGTAAAACCTTATCTTAAAGGACCTTGTTTCAGACATTTTTTTACCACTCTCTTTATTCACAAATGACCTTTTTCAAACCTTGCTTCTTTGATTTGAATGTATTTTGTCTACTGTTCCAGGCATCCATTGTTTTCTATACATTTTCACACAGTATTAAACTCTATAAGCAACGTCTGGAAACTGAGTTATGTAAATGTTCACAATGTAGATCAGCTATGCATTGATCTTTGTCAAAATTACATTATTGTGAGGTGCAGACTTCCAATCAACCTGTTCTTAAACTGTATCACCGTGCAATGATCATGTAACGTTGACAGCAATGAATGCAGAGATGATAATCACTGAGACAGTTTATGTCATTTAAGATTCAAGAGACTGCTAATTATTTTAATACCAGACTAGACCAGACGGAATAGCCTGATTTTGCAAATGATCAGCAAAATTCTAACTGGAGATAATGGTTGAAGTGCTAAAACGTGCAAACACACTGGTATGGTCCTTTAAACATACCCTTTTTTTTTTTTGCCTAGAGCAACATTTTAGCTCAGAATTGTTGAACTCACCTGTACCCATCCATAACATTTCCAGCTGATGAACAAGTCAAGTCTGTGAGTCCCATTCACAGGGAATTTCCAAATTTTTTGTGATCACATCACATCAGGTTTATGACCAAATTATAATCTAAACTTTGGTTATTTTTGGTTATGACAAAATTACACATGACGTAGTTTGTTAAAGATGGTGACCATAACATGTGTAAACACAGAGGAAAGAGGACTGACATGTTGAAAGATGTGAATGGTTGGAAGCTATAATGTTTCTTGCACACTGTAACTACCTGTTTCTGACATCCCTGAGGCACTTGAGCCCTGTGTGTGTAGTCGTATAGGATGGGGAGGACATGAAAATGGATGGTTGCACACAGGTTTGCCCCTGGAGAGGGAGGGATCGACTCTATCATTAATCAGAGTGAAAGCTTTAAAGTAAAGCGAGGAAGCAACAGACTGTACTAACTACTAAAAGCAGCATTTGCAGTCCATCCTGCACAGAGAGATGGAATAATTTGGGCTTTACATTAAGCCAATCAGACAGCTGGGACTGCTGTGCTGTGCTTGTGTTATTAAGGAGAGAGCAAAGCAAAATACATTTTCAGAGACAGGGTATATAAAGGGTTACATTAAACTGCATTCAGCATAGTTCCGCAGACAATATTTACCTTTTCTGCGCACCCTCAGTTTAAGAAATTTCCTCTGAGGGCAGAAAACATCAGTGCCAGAAGTTCTGCGCTATCCGTGGGTCTCCTGTAGTTGAGCCATTGAGCAATCTGAAGACAATCCATCCTGATTTCTTGGATGCACAAGCCATGCAAATGAGATGTCAGCATATTTGGAGAAATTACTTTGTGTCCTGCAGGAGTTCAGGAAAACAGGGGCTAATTCAGAACTTCTCAGAAAAAGACTGGTAAGAACACTCCTTTGTAAATATGTTTAGTAGGAAATGCCTCACACACTTTCCCATATACTATGAGCTACAGATACGTCTTGACACCATTACAGAAGGTGCTTCCTACCAGCTATTAATCCTCTTATTTACATTTTACTGAATAAAATTTGAAGACATTAGCTTAGCATTGCTGTAATACTGTGGATTCCTTTCTTAGGCTACACCAGTATTATAGCACTTCTCTAAGTCATTTTATCTGCACAGAGGCATACTTGACAAGGGGATTTCACAACAGAAATTGGTCACATGGGCAAATATACATAATGAGATTATATAGGGAGTACAAAGGACCGCGGCAGCACAAAGAATCCTCTCATGAATGATGCTTCAATTACAGAGAGGGGCACAAGGCTCCTCAGGTCCCGAAAAAGAGAGGTCAGGAGATTCCTTGATAGAAAAAGACCACATTGTCTAAACTCCTAATTAAAAAAAAAAAAAAGACTTGAAAAAAAAATAAATAAATAAAAAGGTAATAAGAAAGAATATTATTAGCTCTGATCCAAAGGGCCTTTTACTGGGGCTGAATATTTGAGCAGAATTCTAAAAACTCACTAAACCAATGCAGATTTAGAGGAATAAACGTAATAAAGGTTTGGTTTAACCATTTATGTCAGGGATTCACTCAAAAAAAAGATTGTTTGACCTCTGAGAAATGGTTCTGGTCAGATTTTCTTCCCTTCACCCATGGCCATACCTTCATGTTGGGTGCAGAGGTCAAGCCGGCCTGGCTTGTCATGCATTCATCTGAACGCATTCCTGTGGCAAAGCCAGCATGTAACGCTTGATCATTTGTTCAGCCTTGTTATCTTACATGCCCAGCATGGACTACGATATTACTAGTGAATTGACCATTAAGTCTCAGCAGAGTAGTGATAACAACCTCGTAATGTCAATTGCACAATACTAACACCGTTGTTTTCCTCCTATTTTTAGGAAAATTTCCAAGCACCCATTCACTGTAACACTTGTATACCTAACCAGTCCTTGTACATTAGTCAAAATATTACATCAATATCGTGTCAATCAACACACACTCTGTGATAACTAACAGTACATAGCTCTCTTAGAGCTACATTTGGCCACCTCCTTTCTCCTTATCTTATCACTGTCTTTCCACAGCTCTATTTTTTTTACCTTTTCTGGTAATTTTTTTTCTTTTCCTGCTCTTTCACCACACTGCCTTCGTCAATCTTCTTTCATCTGCCTCAAATTTTTCCTCTCAGGCTGTCTTCTATGTGCAGTTTATTTGACCAAGGCTGCCCCCAGCATCCCATGACTCAGTTTCTTAAATTGTCATCTCATTCCTATCAACTCTCGGTTCTTTTCAACCATTTATTTATAAGCAACGAAAAATAAACAGAAAATGTATTGAGATCAGCACAGAAAAAAAGGAGTGGACGCATGAGAGAAAGATGAAGGGGGGGGGGGGGCAAAAACAGGGGAAAGCAGGAATGTATGGGGGTAATCATGGGATGAGAGTGATTATGAGAGCGGAGGTGAAGGAATAAGAGTGGTGGGATAGAGGGGGAAAGCTGTCAAATCAACCTTGAGAAAGTATGGCAAAGAAAACAAACCGTGCTGGACTTGCGTCAAACACAACTGGAAGCTTTTGAGAGATGGACAAACAGACACACTGAAGACTTAATAAAAAAATTGGAGACACAACAATATTCATGTGGCAGCATGATTGGTACACTTTCTGAGTTTCATTACTTTCAATCAAATTTCAATTAAAATTGCATAAAAGAAGCTATTTATAATATGCAATGTGAAATCCTAACAGATGATCTGAAAACTAAGAGTTCATGTGATTAATCCCCGCATCTTAAATAAAAGGCTTGAGTGTTTTGGTTTGCATTCTCAGGGGTACGATAAGGAAAAACATAAGACCAAAATTATTCACTTGACTGGAGGAAATTTAATAAAGGGGTCAGCTAAGATACTCATATTGAAATAATTCAGATAAAGGTAAATTGTTGACAAAATAAGCGCTTGGTAAATGAGCATTGACAGTTTTATGACCCTGCACCAGTTTGAATCCTGGTAACCATTTTGCGTAGGGCATCATTTAAACAAAGAACAGAATTTATTGGCTTTCCCACTTTAACTCTTTGTTTGTCTTTCAGGAATGGAAAGCATCAGTGTGGAAACAGAATGGGATGGGTTAGCCCTCTCCTCTCTGGTCGCCACAGGAAGGAACAACTTCTCTTCCTCGCCCTTGTTTGTCTCCGAACTGAACTCGTTCAACACTTCTCACAGCGGCGGATTCTTCTTTGGGATCTTCCCTGAGAATGGTTCCACCACCACACCTCACACCCTGCCCCAGCCCAGGGTCAGGGACCTGGGCCTCGCCAGGGCAGAGATTGCAGTGCTCGGGGTGGTGCTGGCTCTTACCACCCTGGGGAACAGCTTTGTGCTGTGGGTGCTGCTGAGGAGGAGGAAGCACAATGCGCCCATGCACGTGTTCATGGTCAACCTGTGCGTGGCTGACCTGGTGGTGGCCTTCTTTCAGGTCAGTACACGAGTAGCTTTACAGCATTAGTGGAACATGAGATTACAGGAGTGCCCAAAACTCCGTCGCATTACACTCTGTCAGTTTGGTGAAGATCATTCATCATGTTTGTTTTCTGTTGTGAAACAAAAAACATACTTAAAGGTTTTTCAGACAGTATCACTGAAGGTCTGCTGAGATCACTGCTATCGTTTTGGCAATGCAAGTTTTCCCTTGTATGCATAAATTTGTTACACTTCAACCTATGGGAAACCTAGACACGTAAATGTGATTCCTCTTTTTACATGCAGCTAATACTGACCAACAAAGATGCGCGCCTTTAAATCATTTTCTCCAAATTCATACTAAATTCAAATTGAATTATTTTTTAAGCTTTCCCTTTTCCCCATCATACAGGTGACCCATATTGCAAACTGTTCTTCAGCTTAATTGAACTTACTTGTGTGATCTATAGTATTAATGTGATTGGTGGTATACTGCCTGAATTGCTTTGCCAAACTAAAAAAACTATGGCCACAACAATTATCATTTTGACGGAATGAGCAAATTATACTGAATGCAGTGCTATTGTTATGTCCTGTAAAGTGTTTCATCTATTTTGTCCAACACATGTGTAAAGAAAAAAAAAAAAAAACCTTTTGAAGACAAGACTGGCAGCAAATCCAATGAAAAGAACAAAACCAGTTTGTCCATCTCCTAATTCTTTCTGGACTATCTGCCCTGTCTGTGGCTCATTGGTTCCTACTGAAGAATAAAATCTTTAAAATTTAACATTTAGTTACGAATATATAGTTGCTGGGTGAAAAAAGGGCTCAGCAAAATGTAGTTTTAGCTAACTTTACTCAAACAGGAGTAAAAAGTGCATTTGTTTGAGACTGTTTTCAGTGGATCAACACATATTCAACACATATTGCGGCAGGATGATGTATGATGAGTCAAAATATACTACAGTTACCATGTTTATGGTAATAAAGGAACATGTTACCCATGTCAACACTGTGGGTCATTTCTGTGTTTTTAATAGTTTTTGGACAACAGTGGAGGTCAGTGGCACAAAGGACTATGCTAAAAATCGGGTGATACTTCCTGGTAGGACCAATTAATTGTTGGTTTTAGTCTTATCCTGGGATTTGTTGACAATAAGAAAAATATAGAACAGCACCAGACTGATTCTTCTCTAGATTTCTAAGGGCTGAAGCAGGAACAATGGCCCACTATGCTAAGAGCCAATTTTTTATGAATAACTTTCTTTTTTAATCTGTGTATTTAGGTTCTTCCTCAGCTAATATGGGACATCACAGAGAGGTTTCAGGGGCCTGACTTGCTTTGCCGGTCCATCAAGTACTTGCAGATTGTGGGCATGTTTGCTTCCTCCTATATGATAGTTGCCATGACAGTAGACCGGCACCACGCCATCTGCTGCCCGTTGCAGGCTTACCGTGGGGGAGCAGTGTCCCGCTGGAACACCCCTGTCATGGTGGCTTGGGGCTTGGCACTAGTTCTCAGCATACCACAGGTAGGGAGGAGTGTACACACAGGCAAACAAAACCTCTTTCGCATACACACACACAAAAAAACAAATGGTGAAATAGGAAATGAGAGCTCAGCAGCCGTTCACACCCTGATGTCTACGGTACAACTCAAGATGTTGGTCTATTTTTATCTCTATGAGGTCACTGCAGTTCAGCTAATGGAAGACGAAACTAACAGTCATGTTTGCGGGTGTGCTGACCACACCCCTTTTGTTCGGTCTGCCAGGTGTTCATCTTCTCGCGCACAGAAGTGGTTCCCGGAGAGTTCGAGTGCTGGGGTCACTTTGCTGAGCCGTGGGGGCTGAAGGCCTACGTCACCTGGATGACTGTGGCTGTCTTCCTCCTCCCCGCGCTCATCATTACCATCTGTCAGGTAATACGGGTTGCATTGGCTGGACTCTCAGTCTCAGCACCATCCACAAAGACCATTGACTAGGATTACACACTGTAGTCAACATTATCCAATAATAAAGAATGTGGCATGAATGAAATGCTGTTTTGTTTTCACGGAGGGAACATTTGGCAGGCATTGTTCGATAACCCGTGGGGGACTGCGGTTGGTTTTATGTGGCATCCCATGGTGGATAGGCATTCTGGGCTGCCTCCCATCAGCTCTGCTGCTCTATTTATGGAAAGATATTTCCAGGGTCCAGCTATTTCCCCTAATTAATACAGCACTTGGAGGACCACTGCTGAGACGGGTGCTCAGAAAATCTGCCTACTCTGAGAACCTCCTGCCAGAAAGTGGAATGTACCAGATCTCAGCCAAACATAGAATCCGTGACCTCTTTTCATTATCAGATTTCAAATCGAGAGGGTTCTTCAGACGCTTTTTCAGAAGTAGGATGTAGAATCTGCAGAAGGAAATAATTTAGAAAGTTTCAACTGAGTCAGTTGATAGAATAGCATATACTTTACTAGTATATACTGGATTGAAACGTGGATTTGAGTGCAGTGTTTAAACAAAGTGTAGAGCTGTTTTTAAAAGTAAAAGGTAGCGGAATAGCAATGGATTGCAGTAACAATCCTTAAATTCAGTAAAAATACCTACAAATATGAATCACCTATCATTTTTTGATTTCAAATTAATTAGTTGCTCAGGAGAGTGTGAAGAATAATTGTGTTGCAATAAATTTTATGTTAGCTATTTTTTATTGTAATAGAATGGAGGAATAATGGTGTTTAACAGTGTTGCATAAAAATTTCTAATACTGGTTTATGGCTGATGGTGAAGGCCAACATATCAAGTTTCCTGTCACTGTTACAGCAGAAATGCAAAAAATATGTAACAAATATAAGATGCAAAAAAGTCTGCAAGAGTAAAGACAAGCAGCGGAATTTGGCACCTGCCGGTCATAAAACTGCATCCTCAGGCCACCAAGCCTTTGAACAACGCAATGTCTTGTTTCAGTCATATTAAACTGTGCTAATTCATGATACTATTCTTGTTTTTCAGATAAGAATCTTCAGAGAGATTCACAATAACATCTACCTAAAGTCAGAGAGGATGGTGATGGCTGAGTTGAAGAAGAATGAAATCCTCTTCCGTTTCCACAGCTTTAAGAAGGAGGATGAGAGGGCCAGGGAGAGGGGGAGACGTGCATCTGGAGGGGGGGGCAGGGAAGGGAGGGGAGGACAGCTCTCGAAGGGTGTGAATGCCAGTGCTCACAATAACATACACAACAGCCAAGTCGGAGAGTGTTACGACTATGCACCGTCGGCTATTCAGTATAACAGTTGCCGTGGTGGACATGTGACAACGACATCTTCAACACAGCAACAAACACTGAACAGCGCCGATTGCCCAGAGTCCTGCACATCCTATGGGCTGGCCACAGGCTCACCCCGCTGCTCCCTTGACTATGTTCCCCCTCACCCTCCAGCCACTCCACCTCCAAGCATCACTAAAGCCATGTCCAAGACGGTGAGAATGACTCTGGTCATTGTGCTGGTCTACACTATCTGCTGGTCACCGTTCTTCATCGTCCAGCTGTGGGCGGCCTGGGACCCCAACCCTCCAGACCAAGGTCAGTCACAAACATTCTTTATGGGTACTGGTTATCCATGTTCCCAGCCTGATCTCAGAGGGTTTGGATCCATCATTGCGAAATTCATGCAGTTAGAGAAAAAACCAAAAACAGACATCTGTGTCATAACCACTGCAAGTGAATCATTTAAGTTGTTTTTCTCAGATGGATTGATCCTCCTTAGCCCAGTTTATCAATTTAATTGCTCTAAATGTGCAAAACATATCTGTTTTGCCGTGTAGGATGAAAAAACAGACGCTGAACAATTGGGTCTTGTTTATTACAACACCTTCTGATCAATGCCGCTGTCTAAATACAGTCTCACTCATTATTCCACAGACACGCTCCGGCTCAGATTTGGTAACAGTGAGTTATATACAAGGTCAACAACAATGTTTGCTTTAACCCACAACTAGGAACTCCTGGGTGATATCTCTGGCCTCTGTACATTTTGGAACACAAACAGTATCTGTTGATGTCTTTACCTGCGGCCAGAGATGAAGCTAGCAAGGCTGGTGTAGTCTAAAGTTGTGGCTGATAGCGTGGACTGTGTGGGTGTCCTCTGATCTGAAGCTAAAGACAAACACCCGAGGCCAGTAAATAACCTGTTTATAACGCCTGCTGATTTCACAACGTGGCCATATGTTGACATTTCATCAACAATGATCTGGGCTAGCAGCTTTCACACGTCGTCAAAGTCACAAGC
This sequence comes from Xiphias gladius, assembly GCF_016859285.1. Classification (NCBI taxonomy): domain Eukaryota; kingdom Metazoa; phylum Chordata; class Actinopteri; order Istiophoriformes; family Xiphiidae; genus Xiphias; species Xiphias gladius. The sequence goes on along the minus strand of NC_053417.1, from coordinate 14,541,730 downwards.
AGACACACAGAGCAAGACACGTAAGCTTGTACACATACACAAACCAGCACATGCATACATGCACATACAAGAATGCATACACATGAATGAGTCCGTACTGGCAGACAGCTCCACACGCAAAAACACACGCACACAAACACATGCCCACACATACACTCACAAACACACATAGTTGATTATTGTCAGCTTTGTATTCTAAAAGCAGTTTTTCCTTCTCTATTGTCCCCAGTTGGCCTCTGTGAAATAAGCATGTTTAGTTATTACATAAATGACTTATTATTAGCAGTAAAAAAAAGAAAAAACTGAAAAAGGAAGTATGCAGGATTTTGTCCCTCTGAGATATTTACAGTCCTGTCGCCGTTTCTGAAGGAAATAAAATGAGAAACAACAATCCTGCATGGTTTATATTCAAACTGAAAAGCTGTTGCACATATTTTTGTTTGTTTCATAAGAGAGAAGAGAACAATGTGGTGTACAATGTGATCATCTGTCCACAGCTGGAAGAATGCTGCTCTCTAGCTCACAAACTTTACATGTGAAAATTCACATTTTTATGTGCGTATACATACTTGTGCTTGCATTTACATGTGTTTATGCACGTTTCTTCTCGTGTGTGTGTATGTGTGTGTCTCCTCTGCAGGAGTGGCCTTCACTATCCTGATGCTGCTGGCCAGTCTGAACTCATGCACTAACCCGTGGATCTACACAGCTTTCTCCAGCAGCGTGTCCAGAGAGCTGCAGAACCTGCTGCACTGTTGGTCGGGACGTGGCCGCCGGGGCTCCCTGCCTGACGACTCCACCACCACACACACCTCCACCACCAAGGACAACCTTTACTGACAGAGACTGATGAGACAGAAACGGACACACAGAGACATGTTTGAGAAGACATGCATGGGTGCACATGGGTGCCTGTTGCAAGAATGGGCTGTTGCACACAACTCCGCCACCACCAGCACCACCTCCAGCATCGCAGCGTGAGAACAGAGAGTGCTGACCTCCACCAGATGTTTCCAACAACAAAGGACAGCTGTACTGTCAACAAGACCTCTATCTGTAATCACCTGTCCTCTCCACTCTAGCAGTAAGGACGGGTGGATTGAAGATGTCAACACCATTTTATGAGGGCACTGTGGAATATACAATGGCAGTCATCTGCCATACAAAATGGCCTTGAAAGTAAAGAAATTTTCACCTCTGTAGCTGTTGAGTAGCACCCTATGCATTGATTCATATGAGAAAAACTCTTGGCCTGCTCAGACAGAGCAGAGCAGCAGGAATGCAAGTTATGGAACACTGCATTAATGGCGTTACGGCACACCTAATGTACGAATCAGCAGACAAAGCTGAGGGTGTAGACAAAACAAAGCAGCAGGCTAAGGGAAAGAGAGAGAGAGACACGTACACATGCAGAGGGTGAGAGAGGGCAAGACTGCTGTCGGACTGAGAACAGACAGGGGATGACATGGATGTTACAGCTGCAGGAGTGGTCCTGAGAAGGCTGTAGTCAAAATTTAATAATGTGAACAAACTTTGTTAAATCAAAGGAAGTGGATTAGAGATGGATGCTTGCGGCTGAATTCATATTCGCTTTGGAGGAATTTGGGTTCTAAGGCACAATAGTGATTTGTTAGCAAGATGGATGGAGATTCACTCATGAGGAGGCTGCAGTAGAGTCGAGACACCACCCCACAAGGAACCGGAGTACGGTGGATTAACGCAGATAGAAAACACACACTCGCAAACAGACAGAAGTTGAGGGTTAGGCCCGGGACAATCCAGGTTTCCACAACCAACTGGGACACAATTACAGTATGTGATAGTATTTCGTACAAACATACAGCATATGAGGTACACAAAATTACCTTCCTGTCATGCTCTCCTGAGAGTCTGAAACAAGAACACGGACATCACGCAGAAGATGCGGGATGGAAACAAACATTCAACAGCATTCCTTGTACAGAGATGAACAATGTAAAGTATATTTATTCAAAATGTAAGGCACATTAGATATTATTACATTTTTTGTGAGATAAATGTTGAATGTAAATCATACAATGGTAATGAAATATGTAGTAGAAAACAAGGAGATGTCAAACCAAAGATCTTTTAAAGCTGGACAGTAGAATCTTTTCAGGTCTGATTAGTGGAGATACTACAAAGCTTCAACAGATAAGATGTATCAAGTGTCATTTAGACTGCATATCAGTTTAAGAAAAACTTAACATCCACAGTGAAAATACACCCAGTCAAAACCAAGTGCCTGTAATGTCAGTAGACATTTTTAGAGGGGCCTCCCTCACTGAACTAATCTTCAAATGATGTCAGACATGTTATTCTTAGACAGAGTTACCACCAGAGCAGGGATTATTGAATATATCACACCATGAACCATGTGTTCCGTTATCTTTTTATTTATTGTTGCATAAATAAAAGGTTATATATATGTGTGTGTCCACAAAACATATATATATATATATATATATATATATATATATATATATATATATATATATATATATATAGATATGTGTCTGTGTATGTGTCTGTGTGTGAGTGAGTGAGTGAGTGAGTGAGTGAGTGAGTGTGTGTGTGTGTGTGTGTGTGTGTGTGTGTGTGTGTGTGTGTGTGTGTGTGTGTGTGTGTGTATGTGTGTGTATGTGTGTGTGTGTGTATTTGAATTCCTTTTACTGCCTTGTGTTCATGTACAGTTTTTATATCATAGTTTTCCTGCATAAACAGTAATGTATTATGTCCCAAATTGCATGACAGATAAAATAGTAATGTTATAACAGTTCTTCTTTATATAAAAGTGTGATTATGTAAACTACTGCACATGCAGTAGATGTTATAACTTTCTGTATAAAATGAGATATTGTCAAACTATACATTTCACATTAGACGTTCCTGAAAATAGTGGTGTGTTTTTTTACGCTCATTTTGAGCAAGTTTGGCACATCCTTTTTTTTCACGAGAAAGCAGTGTTATGTGAGTCTGCAGGACAATGCCGGGATGCTTTCAAGGTGTCTCAGGAATACTTGCCTCACCTTTTCCTCTGTGCGTTCAGGGTGTTTAGGCTTTCAGCACGACACTATACATTTATTCCCCAGACACAAGCCTCCACTTTGATTCTCCGCCAAATGAAAGGCTACAGCAACAGCGTCCCGTGTCTCACTTTGTTATATCAGGAAATAAATGAACTTCTCCCAAACCCTGGGGGTGTTCATGAATTTTCCTCTTCCTATCAGGAAGTTGAGAGGTCAGAGGATGATTCTTCTCCACTGAAAGGGTCAGACTTCAGATCCAGGCCAAACACACTTTGGTGTGCATCATACTGCCTGCATAACAATTAGTTGACATTACAACAGCTAAAAATGAATTAATATTGATAAATGGAGAATTTTCTGGCACAAACACCTGTAAATATCCACAAAAATTAGACCCATCATTACAGAGAATTCCTCTGCAACTCTGTCTTGTTTCCTGAGGATAGAAGACCTGACAGTAGCTATAATCACCCCAACTACCATCACCCTCCCTTGTCAGAGCATATGATGGATGGTCTATAGGGTAGGTCACTGGTTTTTGTAATCCTGCGGTATGTATGTCAGTGTGGCTGTGTTTATGCTGAATGCCTTGATGCTCTTGGTATCCATACTGAAGTGAGGTTGAGGTCTAAAGTCAAGGTCACGTCTTCTACAGTGGGGCGGCACTTCCTGCCAGGCCTGAGGCTGCGATGGGGTATAAGGGAAATAAATGACCTAGCTGTGTGACTGTCATAAAGGCAGGAAAATAAGTGAACCTCCCTCTTGAAATCAATTTAGGGTCAGCCAAGGAGTACATCCAGTGGCTTTGAAGAATAATGGAGCCCCCCAAGCGTTGAACAAAGTCGGTATAAATCAGACCTGGAGCCAGGAGCTTTACTACACCGAGCAATGTGTCTGCATTGCTTAACTCAAGACCCCTCCACAGATCTGATGACTGCTGCTAGGCTGCTACTAAGCTCATTCCAAGACACCAGGAGGCATATCTGACCCTCACCAATTTACATAACCGAATCCAGAGTCTATGTTAGCAGAGAGCACTGGAGCATCGTACTTTATAATCAGAAGAAGCAAAAGAAAAGTGAGCAACAAGAAACACAAAATTCTTTTCTTTGATTTACTTTTCTCTCTTTCTCTCCTGTGTACTTGATGATTTCTTTGTACTTTACGTCTGTGTCAGATAAGACATTTTTCTCACATAAAAGGTATTTTCAGCCTCTGCCTTTATTTGCAACAAAAATATAAATGAACTGTTTTCAGGGTGATTTTTGCCAAAAATAGCTATCCTTATATTTTTATTGGTGATGATTCAACACAAAATCTTGCCTCATGCTTTAGAGAAGATAGAGTATTTACTGATTTAAAAGGGGTTATTTCCCAGAGAGCCAGAAGATCAAGGCTAGCTTTTATCGCTTTCACCCACCATGTTTTCATTACTTAAACCGGGGTTATGTTTACACCTCACCAAGACCCTGTAATTTATTTTTTTTTCTTCATGGTTAAAATAAGGCATGTGGACAGCGTCTGATAAAACCCATTTTATGGGCAATCATTCAACATGCGTTCAAAGGGTTAATGCGCAAAGAAACTGTTTGTTGTGATGTGTGTGCTCCGGTTTAACCGACAGTATTTCATGGCTCACGGACAGCCATGAGAAGTGCACAAAAATTAAAAAAAAAAAAAAAAAAGAAGCCATATAACAGTGGCTGACCTTTTAATGTGAAACATGGAGCGGATGTCTAATATGTTGGAGGAAATGACATTTACAAAAAAGAGGAGAAAGAAAAAAGGACATTTTCCCCATGTATGGCTGGTTTTTCACTTGCAACGGCATTGACAGGCACAACGGATTAGAGGATGCCCAAAGAGGACAGGAAGAGGGAGATAAGAGGGGGAAAAGTTTATAAACTCAAAACACAGTCAAACTGTTGTAGTTGAAGCAGCTATACATATAACATGCCTCGCTGTGCATACACATCCATGAAATAACCAGAACAATAACTGTTATTATAGAGTAAGGAAGGGGAAGCTAGCATGAAAAGATACTGTCTATTTTCTGACTATTGAGCTCGCCCACAGTTTGTTGACCTTGTTCTGCTTTACAAAATGTGTGAAGAATGAGTAGTAAAAACAGTGTTTATGGCAGAGACAGAAGGTGTGACTTCATGTGAGAATCATTTGTGCAACGCCAGTTTCCACATTGCTGAATCTCACTAAGCCCATCCATGTCTGCCTCTGGAGTTGGTGTTTTACACACCTCTGTCGAAGCAGCTTTTCTCTGGCTCACAGCACGCACACGCACATACCCAGAATCCCCTACAGTAGTTCCTGTTCCTCAGCAAAAAATGTTTGTCTTATGTAATAATAATAATAATAAGAAGCACATGTATGCAGTACCCATAAAAACAAAGTTAGAAGGTGCTTTGCATTGGTAAATCAAGATTAAAGCCTGTGTTGTGTAATTATATAAAAATAAATGTGATTCAGATTTGTTTGTTTGCATGACCTTGTAGGTTAGTAATAATAATTCACCAGTGAAAGATAAATTGTGACTTCCTCTGAGTTCATTCATTCTGCAACAACAACAATCTCAAAATATTTCGTTCTACATACACAATTATCTGCACTGACGTGTGGGTTAGAGTTAACTCAGTCGCAAAGAGAAGTTTTAGTCTTGTGTCACCATCCACTCAGTGGCCTTTGCTCATTCCACTTATATCCCTGCATCCAGCTGTCCTCCACTTGCCACAGCCTAATAGGTGACTCCATGAGGGAGTGTCTGGATTCACTCCAGCTCATGGGCTTTCTGAATGAACAACACTATGATGTGTTTATTATCTCCTTGCCAAAGGTGACAGAAGGCAAAAGAGCTAAGATGTCCCTTACACCACCAAAGGGTGTGTGTGTGTGTGTGTGTGTTTGTGCTGACAAAGCTGCAGAAAAGCAGACATATGAGAAACTTGTTGTGTCCTCTGTACACTGTGCAGTGTTTCTGTGAGTGGATCAAGTTACTCATATACAAAGTTTACATTATTCTCATGGGAGTCAATGAGAAGTTGCAGTTGTGCTGTAGATGAAAAAGCAGCACTCTATATGCTGTGCAGGGAAGACAAACACTGATTCAGTCCAGATACAGAAACAGGCATGCTAAGTTTAATTCTCTAACAAACTAGCTCACTTAGGCATGAGATTGCTCTAAGCACTTATAAATCTGACAAACTCGACTGAAGTGCATGTAAAACAGAACAATGGCTCAAAGTGCATTATGCAATGTGTTGCATTACATTAGCAACAGATTTTTCCTGAACTAGTAAAAATGAGGCAGTAGCTGGCCTCAGTCTGGCGCCAACAAACTTCAAAAGCAGCACAGAGCTGCCACGGTGTGTTCAACTGGTGGCACTGCACTACAGCGAGTCAGCAGGGTAACACAAGCAGCTCTCCTGTTTACTGCATTAACACCTGAAACATGTTAACTGCTGGTGTGTTTTGAGAGAAAACAGGACAGGAAATCAGCTGCTGTGTTCGAACCTCTGCTTGACTATCTGGGAATGCCAGAGGGCCATTCGTGCCTCTCCTCTGCCGGCAAAAATAGCTCTCATGTCCACCCAGAGTTCAGCAACAACCTCCACGCTGAACACGTTTAGAGCAACGAGTAATTTTTTGTGATTTTGTTAACTACCATAAATCCTATCAAACAAGTAAGACTTTTAAAAGGAAAACACAAATATTTCTCTCATGAATCAAATACATCACAGCAGTTGTATTTTTCCTTTAATAGATTTAAATCTTCTGTGGAAATTCTTAAAAACTGCTTATCAAATCAGAAAGTGCAGCTCTTAAGAATATCTGTATAACCACCTGTCATCCCTCTAGCAATTAGTCTGTGAAAGCTCAACCTTGTTGGAACTGGTTATCGTTTGATCTAGATGAGTTCAGGGAACTATTGAATCATTTAGACTTCACCAAATTACCACTGGCACCAGAAAATTAAAAAAAGAAAAAACCCTCATAGTTGACATCTGCTGTTATGGAGTAAGAGACCATGAATCCTCCAGTTCGTCTTGGAGAAAAAGGAATTTCTGAAAGCCGCAGCCTGTCACTGAGACTATTACATGAATCAACACATTACAATAGAAGAAAAACAAGCCATTTATTAATTTTACTGGAGAACACACAAACACTAGGCCTGTTCAGGCCAGCCCGTGCCGTCACATTATTGACATTTCATATGCAAAGAAGGCTTGACCTTTCTCTGTTGGTGTTCAGCACATCTGTACAAATCCCACTCTGGCCGATGTATCCAGACAGAAGGACAAAGGATAATCTGGTCTGGATGTATTGACATCTTTTAAGCACGACTGAATACAGTACACAAATCTATTTTTGTTTTCTTTATTTATGTGGTCCAGGTTTATTTGTCTGGTTTTACCAAAAAAATTACAAAATTCCATCCATACTGACAGGACAAACTCGTGACAAAATTCATCTGTAAAGTGATAAGACAGATGGCATACAGACACAGTCTGAATAAAAACAATACAAAGACTGCTACTCTTGCTCCTCATCCCATAGCAGATCAAGCGGCAAAATTCTGTTGGCTTGCCACAACACTGGATGATGGATTGTTAATCGAGCTCCACCAGAATTCAGTCTTTAACGATACAGTGGTTGAAAAAACTGACTGTGGATCTGTTTATGCCTGGATGGTGCTCTTGGCACTGAAGGCCATGTAATAGACCAGGATACCAATGAGGGCAGCCACCACCTCAGTAGACACCCATGGGCCGCTCCACGCACCCTGTAGTAAGAGGTTAGAAAAAAAAAAAAAAAAGATCAGTAAAGGTTTACTGATGAAGAAGATAAACAGATGACAACCAATGACACATTCCAGTTTCGCCGGGTTTGACTGAAAGCCACATGGGTGATTACTCAGATTTGGGCTCATGTCACAAAGTAAACAATGACTGATCAGTCATTTTTTAAGTATGATGTTATTCTTAAATCTCTTTTTTCTTTAATATGTAGCAACACAAAAGGATTTTCCCAAGATGTCAAGGAAGAGGCTTTCATAGATAAAAAGGAAAAAACAAAAAAACCATAGAACTGAATTTAAATTACAATTTTCTATTTAAGTGATTTTGTATGATTTAAAAATACAAACCAAGACCCTTGTGTCCCTAATCTACAACTGAATTATCGAGTGACTTTGTTAGCTCCATAAAAATGTTTTTTGTTTTGTTTTTTTTTCGTAAATTTATGTAGGGATTCCAGCTGTGAATCAGACACTTATCCCATTAACTCCTCATGGCTGCTGCTATAATGCCCTTGGTAACTCCAACTCCTGACGGGAAATACAAGACTCTTTAGCTGCTAAATGCCCCACTGTGTTCTCCAGCTAGTCGCTAAATTTGTCTCTCTGCTCTGTGTGGAAAGAGTGTACTGTGGTTTTTTGAGAGCTTTCTCGCTGATAACAGCTGCCTCCCGATGAGAGCCGTAAGACTGAAGCAAAACGGTAAAGTGTCAGGCTGGAAAATCCAAACAATGAGCAGGAAGATGCTATAAAGCTCTGTAAAGCTGAGGGCAACTGCAGTGTCAGGTGATAATTCGACACCTTTCACACACAGGTAGTAATGTGATTCATTGTTAATATAAAAATACTGATTAGAGGAGCTTTAATCCTAGAGTGTTTAGTCAGTTTTACAAGGCTAATGGCACCATTATTGTGACTGCATTCACATGTTCAACCTGATGGCCTATAAGAGTCTCACCCTGTGGTCAATGTTGACGGAGAAGAGAGGCTGAATGGCATTCACATCTTCATTGTTTCTCTGGGCCTGGAACAAAGTAAATGCACACATACAATTCAAATCAAAACAGCCTTTGCACAACAAGTGGAGCTGACTGCCAGTAAACCATGACCTTATCAACTATACATATACAGCTATACAATAACCTTGCGCAGGGCACTGTAGGACTCCTCATCGAAGAATTTGACCTGATATGTTCCAGAGCTGGCCTGTTTGTGAGGAAGACTCCAAGACACCTGAGGGAAGAAGTCACATGTTGTCAAATGGCTGAAAGTTTTTAGGGTAGTCTAAATTCAGAGCTTTCACTCCTCTCTGAAAGGCTGTGCTATGCATTTAGGGTCTGCTGAGGAATGGATTAAGGCCGGGGAAGCTTGAAATAAACAAGTTTGTACAAACTGTTGTCCGATCACATTGGAAGGCAAAAGTGTGTATAGCTGTGCCCCATGGCCACATTTGAAGTTGAGGAGAAAAGCCTGCTATTAGAGAGAGGGGTGGGATGTAATGAATTGTTAAAATAGGGCTAACGCTGCACACGGTTGGACACTCTCTCCTCAAATACATTCAGAGTTGCACTTGTTTTTACAGATAAAAAGTGACAGCAGTAGCTGTGTGAAGAATGAAAAAGAAAAAAAAAAAAAGAGCTTGAGAGAGAAGTTAAAAGCCTGCCTACTTTCAAACTTCCATACACCTGGCCAGTCACTATGTGTATTGGTAGGCTTGTCAGAATGTAAGTTCTGGAAAGTTAGAAAAATTGTGGGATGTAGCATAGGATAATAACATTTAATTGGACATAAAAAACAACAACACTAAATTAAGGCACAATAAAAAGGCAGACTGTAGCTTGTGAACATAAAAATGCCTGTCTGTACAAGTACTGTTTTGAGAAGAGGCTTAAAGATTGACACTTAAGTGGTGAGTTTGAGTTCCTCTAGAAAGGTGTTCTAAAGGAAGAAAAGGTTCTGTCACCTCTAGTTACTAACTTCAATCTAGGAACACCCAACAGACCCTTACCAGAAGACCTCAGCCTGTGATCTGGCTTGTTAGGGGAGCAAGACCCCGTTTACCCTTTATCGTAATTGCTAAGATTTTAGAAACAATTCTAAAATTAACGGGTAGCTAATGAGGAGAGGCCAAGGTAGGGGTTGATGCGATCGTATTTCCTCGAATTAGTTAAAATCCTTGCTGCCGCCTTTCGGACCAAGGGCAGATGGGAAAAGACAACTTTGGCTCAACCAAGAGTAAATGGAATTACAGTAGAGATAAAAGTGAGGATGGCTTTCTTCAGGTCAGCAGAAGATAAAAATGACTTCATTTTGGTTATATTTCTTATGTTGAGAAAGCAGGACTTTACAGTTCTCTTGACTTGGGCATGTAAGCTGAGGTTAGACTCAAACTGGCTTCTAGCAACGGGTTTAACATATACTGACAGACTGCCAAGGTTATTGCGGATTGCCTGGATAGAGTAAGGCAAGCCACATAAATCAATCTCAGAGTTGCTTTGATTCAACTCTAGGAAATCGTTGGACATCCAACATTTATCCTCAAAATTAGACCTGATGGGAAAAGGGAAACAAGATTCTTCATGAATCCTCAACGTCATATCTTTTAAAAGACTGAAAAGTATCAGAATCAGGACAGTCAGGTTCTGCAACAGCACTCCCCCCATGGGAATGCTTGCTTTAATTATTTATTATTTATTAATATTTATATTTTTTTTAAATCTCGTTTTATTTCCCAAGATGGTTACTGTATGTGAGGTAATGTTTTTGTTTGTGTTTAACTGTGAGCTCACCAAAACAAATTTCGATCACCGATGTTGAAAAGGTAATAAAGTGCTGAATCTCACTGAGGCAGTTTAGAAGGGCACTTTGCTGGTGTCGGCAGTAGTTATGGGTGCATGCAGCTGGATTTGAGCACATATGAACATGGCCATGAACATGCTACCATACCTGGTACTTGCCAACATCCTGGCCTCTGGTCACAGGGAACTGTCTTCCATTCACATCAGCATACAGAGTCACAGTCTGGAGAGGACAGAAATGATCCCCAGTGAGTCGATAACATCAATATATCATCATGGTGTCTCTTTTGAAGGGCTGGAGGTGGACAGTTACCTGTGCTCCGTTGGCACAGGCCAGGCTGAGTTCAACGATGAAGACAGACTCGGAGGAGATGACGGCGTCAGAGGTGGTGTAGGCCGATGGAGTGATCACTGGGTCTGTGCAGCTCTCTCCTGTCCCCACAGAAAGCAGAGCTGAGGTTAGCTAAAACCCTGGACACTTATACAACAAACCTTTGAACAAGACTTATTATTATCCCCCCCCTAACTTAGAGGACAAATGGAAGTGATCTGATGAGCTAGCCACTAGCTAAGGCTGGTTAGCATTACAAGCTTTATTAAGGTCTCTTCCACTGGTTCTCCGCTGACGTACCCGAGCAGGCGACCACCAGCAGAGCGAGGAAGGCGGCTATCCGGATCATCGTGGTGTCTGAGAGGCTGTCTGAGAGGTTTCGTCGTCGCTGCTGAGCTCCAGCTGCTGGACTGCACCGCTCCTTCCACACCGACCGAAGAGAAGAAGTACAGCTCAGCTCACCGGTAACACTCCACTGCGGCTGCGCTGGAATGACGTGGATTGTTGCGCCGCGAAGCGTTCTGGGAAAATACTCAGTCGACACGTCATCAGCATCAAAACAAAAAATAAGCTTTAGACTGCGGCGGAAAAAGTTTGTAGATGTTTTACTTCAGGAAAAGAAGCAAAACCACAGTGTAAAAATAGTCTGTTACAAGTAAAAGTCTTGCAAATTTGGCAAAATTCTACTCGAGTAAAAGTGAATTACCAGCTAAATGAGGGCCTGCTCAAAGTATTAAAAGTAGAAGTACTTATGTACAGACAAGTTACTATCTTTTAAAACAAAATCTAAAATATTATTTTTTCAGGACTTCAGGAGAACCCCTTTCAGTTTTGTTGTGGGACAAGTTAAAACTTAATCATTCATAATAATACATGATGACTTCCTGTAAATCCCAGCACAACTCCAACCTGAGCAGGTCTATCAGGCAAACTGAGAACAGCTTTGTGGGTATATACACTCAGTTGTCAGCCTGACTTGCTGTAGTGTCGGCCTTTAGATTTATTAAAATATTCCTTTACATCTTACATAAATAGCCTAATATATTTTGCCTGAAATATTTAAAAATGGCATAGATGTTAATGCTATGTGCCGTGCGCTACACTGTTTTTTATCCAAGTGTATTTTATTCAAGTAATGCATTGCCTAACTTACTTACTTTAACTCCATTTTACTTTGTATTTCCACTCCACTACATTTTAAAGGAAAATGTTGTATTTTAAATCTATCTGACCATCAGCCATTCAAGTTACTTTACAGACTAAAATTTTTTTATTCAAAACATCTCAATGTATGGTGCATTGTTGCAGATTAAACTGCCTAATATCATAAGAGTTAAAATTAGCCTAGTCTTAGTCAGCCAACACATTAAAATACTTCTTACACACTTAACAGTTTAACAACACATCTGTAATAACAGTGACAGGGGCCATTGTGCCCCTGTCACTGGACTTTAGGACACTGGAGTCTGGAACTTTAACTCTGATACTTAATGAACACTTATTTTAGTAAGATTTTGAATGCAGGACTTTTACTGTATTCAAGTATTTTTACATTGCTACTTTTACTGAAGTAAAGGACCTGAATACTTTTGCTTACACTGTATTAATCACATCTTTATATTTTAAAGTTGTATTGTTTCTTTTTTCTAATAATTTTAATCTTGGCACTATAAGATACAATAATGATAATACAGGTAAATCCCAGATGCAATAAGATAAACTTGTGGGTTCATTTAATTTTTTTTTTTTTGGTCACAACTATTTTTATTACATCAAGGTAATTTATCTACAGTATCATAAATGTTCGAACAATTTTTTTTTTTTTTTAATTTTCTAGAAGGTTTTTCTGTATCTAAATGTGTAGTTACTGGCTGAGAGTCTCTTTCTCTGTTCAAAACAGAAAATATGTTCTTAAGAAAAGAGTAAGCTGCCAAAATTACTAGCCAAGTCAATAGCACTATTTCACAGAAGACATTTTGACATGTGATAGCAATAAAAGCACAGGTGCAACTAATAACGATAATAACAAATATAGGCTGCGTTCCATTTTGGGGCTCCACGTCCAAGCAAGGTCCTGGTATTGTGTATGTCTCATTGTGAAGTGTTGCAGATACATTTAAATGGAACAGGGCTGTCATTAATCCCTTCTATTGAAGTCAAAATGGCTATTATGAAAAAAGTCTATTGCCAAAGTTTCTTGACCTTAATTTTTTTCTTCCACGGTCCTGTTTGTTTTTTTTTTTCATTGTTGTCTGTGAGATTAGATCAGTGGTTGGCCTCATGTTATATTTCTGTTACCACAGTAAAACTATTTCTAAAATGCCTTTGGTTTATTTCACTTTTTATATAAACTGAAATCTTATCCAAAAATAATCAAAATACTAAATTATTCTATCATATATTTTAAACCTCATAATAACCAACTTTTAAAGTAATAGAAATGTAAGTTACATGTCCCACATTTTCCAGTCCTTATATTGAGGGAAAGCAGAGAGAACAGACAAAATATTTATTTGGCATGCAGGCCAGATATATAGACAAGTCATATGTTTGTCGACAAATCCTTAAAATAATTAATTAATTTCTTACAGCTTCAGTATTCACAGTTGTCTTATCAACTTTGTGACTCTTCTCATTTTGGTAAATGGACATTTGATGAAGAATGTATGTGTGGTTGGATGTAGATATGCATGTACTGACAATTTAAAAAAAAAAAAAAATCACGGAGAAAATTTGGCTTAAACTGGAAACAGTCGAATATCAACCCTTACCACAGCTTTAGATATAAAGTCATAGGTTTCTTAATTGCATTCAACTGTACATTAACTTGCACATTTTCGAGTAATCCACCAGTTTCCACATTGTACTGTAGATCTGCAGTCACAACAGGGATCTGCTGCACAAAACATGAATGAAAGGGCTTCTGAGTAGGGAGCCACCCTGTGAAATGAAGCCTAGACCAATCACAGGGACCTCAAAGACGTGACTATGGGTTAGTGATCTCAGTTTTCTAGAAACTGATGGGCTGAAAGGTACTGTCAGAGGACATCACCCTACAGCTCAGTTTTGATTTGTATCATCTCTCCCTCTTTTCATGTCATCTACTGATGCCAGTCCTCTCAGTCCAGTGGATCTACTGTTTTGAAGAGTCCCGCTCCTCTCCCTCTACGTCCATCCCGCCTCCCTTTCCTTTGGGGAGCTTGGACAGAGGGAGAGGAGGGATCCTGCAGTGCTTGCCGTGAGAGGAGCTCCTTGAAGACCGAGTCCATCTGGCGACAGACCTCCTGTGAGATGAAATAAACATGGTGATGAGCGAGAGGAAAAAGACAAAACTGTCCTTGTTTTCTGAATTCCCCTCTGCTTGGGTGCTTCTAATTTATGTTTGTAATAAAACCCACAATGTACTATTGTCATTTAATCATTAGTTTTTGGCACTGCTCTCTAAAAGGGCATTCTTTATAAAAATGTTTGTAAGTTTTAACTATTTGGTATGAATCTTAAATCATTTCCTAATGCTCTATAGATTAGTTAATAAGCTGTTGACTAATTTCGGTTGCCATGTTGTGAAAAATCTCTTGGCTGGTGTTATCCTCCTCCAATACAAAATAATCTTTGTCTTTTTAGCTCTTTAGTTCACTAGGAAGACATGTCCAAAGGACAGATAGGCCACGTAACCTCTGGAAAAGTGCTGCAGAACATCTGGACCAAAATCTTTTTATTAGCAACTTGTTACAGCACAGCATTTACAACAGCAGACTGTTGTAAAAACCCTTCATTAATGACTTTTTGACATTTATAGTTGCAGATGACTTACTAGAAAAAGATAAATCTATGATCTTTTATCAGTCAGTCATTTACCACTCCTTCATATTATAATAAAAAGGTGCCTTTTGCCATGGTAGAAACAACTTAAAACTAAATGAGGAAGAAACAAAATCAAACAAAAAACAGACCTTGTCTACTTGAACAATATCCTCCGTAGATGACTGTTCCTGGAATCTGTATGCAGAAACAGACATCAGAAAACATAATATTCATTTCTCACACAAATACAACAAGTCAGCTGTGACGCTGCAACATGTTGTGATACTCACTCTCTACGCACAAACCCAGGAGAGGGGACCGGCCGTTGCTTGCACTGTGGCCCGACGGGAATCTGAGGCATCAACTTTCCACCTGAGGCGATGCCGCCCCCTGCTGGCCCACCTGTTAACCTATTTTGGTCAACGGAGCCGCTGCTGTTGGCTCGGGGACGCTCTGCTCTTTTCTGTGGCGGTGCCGCAGACGAGCTGGTGCTGTTGGCGGCCGAGGAGCCTGTTTCCAACTCTGTGGCACATCACATTGATGCATTCTTTCATTCTATCCAATGATACCATCGGAGCCTTAGCGAAATGATCAACCAAGTCCAGCACATAAACTTACCATCTTTGCCATGAGCGTACTCTCCGTCCACATCTCCTTCTTCATTGAGAGGCTCACTGTGAAGAAGACACCTTCAGATAACCATTCAACCTTACAGTGTATCCTTGTTGCGTGTATGCGTTGGGTATGCAGATCTTTTTTTCTCACCAGTCATCCTGTTCCAGTGTCATGCATTTCTCATACACGGGTCCTTGTACTTCACTCTGGCTGGGGAAGATGCTTTCATGCTGGAGGATGATGCTCTTCACCAGGGCGTTGATCTGAGGTTGCAGGGTGACAGCATCTTCAACTTGAGCCCCTCTGACGAGGCTGGGACCGAAACACACAGCCAGGTTGTAAGGCTGCATCATGTTCTCGTCACTGTACTGCGAGACACTGCAGGACGGGAGCAGAGAAACGCAAAATTATACAAATAAGGAGCAAGAGGGCCTTCTTACAGAGAGACAGACATGTTCACAAAAATAAACGTCAAAATTGTACCTCCACCTATCTCCTACGTGGACTATTTCCTTTCAAGTGTTCTGGTATTTAAACTATGCTCCATTGTTTTGCATGTATTTTTTCCTTTAAGTTGATTTGTTTCCTTTATGTTTCTATGTACACACAGTGTTCTGTGTGTGAACCTTTTTTTCCCTTAGTCTATTTTGGTGTGATTGATCTCTATCTCTGCCAAGTCACCATTCATAGTGCTGTCATTTTGCACTGACAAAATTACACTTTAGTGCTACTGTTATACATTGCTATATACATTTCATGAAAAAAAAAAAAAAATCTAAATTAAAAAAAAAAAAAAATCCAATTTCGCCCAATTGTTTGTGAAAAAATATCACATCAAGCCAACTTCCTGAAGCTGTCTTATCAGCTGCTCCCGCTGGAAATGAGCTGGTGTGTACATTTGGTTTTAATAAATATATAATGTGAAACAAAAATCCCTGGTCCATCATACTTCTGTCAGATCTATTAAGTCATCAGCTAAATTTGTCGGTTTCCTGTGAATTATTGTTTGATGCTATTTTCTTTTGCATATCCAAGTGCCGAACAGTAACGAGTGCAAAGCGTTACAATACTTACTGATGAAGGAATGCAAAGAGGTATCTCATGACAATGATGACAGGCTCCGGATAGGAAGAGATGATCGCTTTGAGCTGAGCTGCTCTCTCTGTCTTGTCCTTTATTTCTAAGAAAAGGTGACAAAAGAAAGATAAGCTGCTGCTGTGTGCCTTTAGCCAGACTTAACTGACATTTCAACACACACACACACACACACACACACACACTCACGAGACTGCTCCAGGAGTTGGTTGGTGCTTTCGATGGGGAAGAGGGGATTCTCCAAGCCTCTGAAGTAGAGCTTCAACACTCCAGCCACAGAGTCCAGGTCATATCTCTGCTCAGCCAGGGGGTCCTCTCCTGCAGGGGAAGCCCACAGCACACTGCCCCACATTATTAATGCTCCATAATGAGGGGAGCTACTCTATAAGATTGGGTCAAGCCAACGCACTCTTACAAAAACACACAGGCCTACCTCGCTCAAATGCATCCCTCAGGTTGTTGACCTCCATCTGAGACCCCGGCACCCTAAATATCCCCTCATGGTGGAGACCTGGTGGACAGACAGATTATAATAATCTCTCAATTCTATAATGTAGTTGAGAATTTTCTACATCCAATCCAAAAATATATTTAAAAACATTATGTGTAGAACATTTTTTCCATTAAAATTATACTTATGATATGAGCTTTTGTTTGCAGGTAAATGGGACATTGCTGTATGCCACAGTGGCTTTAATATGAACGCTGGGGGGCTCTAAAGGCAGGGAAATTTTGAATTCCATGCAGTTGCTTTAAGTCTTACTGTGCGTTTTTAACCTAAAACTATGTTTATGATATTAATTGGAATCATCAGAGCTACAAATGCGTATCTGCTGGTTCGCTGTTCTTCTTAAATACTCACCATTGAGGTTGATAAAGCGAATGCAGCTTTCCACAACAATTGGAATCTGTTGCCCTGATGCCTGAATTAAACAAATTTAGTAATGAATTTCACAGGCAGCAAGTCTGTTATATTGCTGCTAGCTGATGTACTTGAAGAAAAAAAATGAACTGAATACTTCAATAGTCAGAAATACTTGAAGAGGAAATGGTCAGATGGTGTAATAAAGATAGTAGCTACCTGTATGAAAGATAGCATGTCCCCAGTGAAAAGTTTGCTGTTGTGCATCAAATTGACACTTGAGTGATTCTTCCTGACACGCATAGACTTTCCATTGTGTCTGCAAAGCACGATACCATATTGTGAAGACAGTGTTGTGACAGATTTTGTCACAACTGTGTAATATCTACAGTTTCTGCATGATATGGGTTTCACAAATAAAGAACATACTGACTCTATACAAAGCCTTAAAACATTTATGTCCCTACCTACGTTGATGTACATTTGATGCTTCAGCTAGGAAGAAAAAAGAAAGGATTAGAACTATCTAAACCAGGAACCAGCCAATAACACGAAATGAGAAATTCATTAGATTACATTAAAATGGAACACTTTGCTTGCTGGTTAAAAAAAAAAAAAAAGGGAACAACAATAGTTTTGGACAATAATGCCACACAATGCACCAACTGCTCTCAAGTGACATTTTTAGTCAGCAGTTTGCCTTGTGGAATTAGGTGAAAAATGCAGAAGTGATACCTTTTTCAACAGCCACTTTAAGCAGGTCATGTTTGGCTTGCAGTTTAGATACCAGCGAACTGCCAACAAGGTACTCTTTTACTCTCTGCAAAACAAATCACATGTGATCTAAAATCAATATCATGCTGTCACCACCACTGACTGCATTTCTTGTCATCAACCGAAACCCAACAGTCAAACCAAAAAACCAAGTCTACATCTGCACTAACTGTATATCATCATTACCAAGCTACACAGTGTACTATTTTGGTATACTACTTTAAAAATAGACTCACAGTGAAGTAGACGTTTTCTATTTCCTGCAGGTTGGCCCTGCGCCTGGCCACACTGGGCTTGAC
Organism: Xiphias gladius; assembly: GCF_016859285.1. Taxonomy (NCBI): domain Eukaryota; kingdom Metazoa; phylum Chordata; class Actinopteri; order Istiophoriformes; family Xiphiidae; genus Xiphias; species Xiphias gladius. The sequence continues at coordinate 14,523,298 of NC_053417.1, read as the reverse complement.
CGTCAGGTTTTCAGTGCTGCCGTCCTGAGACGAACCGCTGCCGCTGCTGGGCTCCAGATCATCATCACTGATACTCTCCAGCAGGGAAGACTGGGCTGCTGACATGTTCTTACTGGCCTGTATGAAAGTGGCACAGATAATAACTTAATATTATGCTTCCTGCACTTAATTATGGTCACGCCAGTGACTATATGGTGTGTAAAATATCAGAGTCTGAGGCTAACTAACATTTGTAAATAATTGCAATTTTGTTGCTTTCAATTGCCTGTCAAAAAAGCCAGAATTACAATTTTAACATATGTAAATAGTACAAACAAGGGGGATGACTAACTGTTGACTTGAACTTGAGGTTTAGTGCCTCAGATTTGAAATGTGGTAATAAAGTCTTTTTAAATTTGGCACGTTGCTGCATTTACTGACCTGAAAACACACTGGCCTAATTTTGATTAATTTAAAAATAATTTTTTTAAAAAGACAACACACAAATTAAGTTGGATACTTTTTGTTGTTTTTTCCGCACATATTTACAAATTTGCCTTCACGTCTTTACTTACACTCAGGACACTTTCCACCTACTTGAATAAAACACAGTTAAGAAAACAAGAAAATAATTGCATTACAGCTTTGGACTCATATGTGGTGACTCTGAATACAACACTGGCGAATACAGTAGTCTCACAAAAAAGACGATAATATAAGTTGTAGGGGTTGGTGTGAATTACTCTACCTCCTCTGTTTCCTGGGTGACTGCTTTCAGTCTGGTCTGTATCTGTCTGAATCTGGTCTCCAGCTCGCATCTCATCTCACACTCTGCACTGACTTCAGAAACCTGCGAGACACAAGAGAGCCTAGAGATGATGCCAAACAGCTTAACAATCCACTGAAAAAGCATACTTGTCGATGATTCCCACAAAACACACACCTGGTCCCCGTCATGGGGCTGATAGGCGAACCGAAGGGGCATAGAGAAGGTGTTGTAATGGTCCTGCAGGAGGGTGTCTCTGTCCTGGCTCTGGTCCAGTCCGGACACAGCCCCTTGAAGCTGCTGCAGCCCCGTGCTCAGGTTCTGCTGAATCTGCGACCGTCTGGACAGGTAGGCCTGCATCACCCGGCCCAAAGAGAGGTGGTAGCCTACATCTGCACACTGACGGAGACCAGACATTTCGGACAATATCACCTTCTTCATTTTGGTGCTTTCAGATCATGATTTCTTCTTTAAACATGATATTTTAGGGGGATATCTATGGCACTACATCTCTAATACCACACTATGTTACAGTGTTTTAAAAGTTCTTTGATTGTCCCAAAAGGGGCACTGTTGTGAAGGCCAGAACTTTAAAATTCAAAAAGGCAAAAACTGATGGTGTGTCTCTAAAAAAGGACCCCAGAACATTGAGTATTATACAGTGTTTGTTCGAGTTTTTTGTACGTTAGGAAAAGACAGCAGTCAACCCAGTGCATGAACTGATGCACTCACGTTGATGAGAGTAGAGATGTCTTGGAGGTAGTACTTATTCATTGAGGCATTGGCTGCACCCAGGTTTATGAGGTAGTCATTTCGGCCCTTGCTGCACTTCAGGTATATCTCTTGAACCTTATTTTGTCTCTGTAGCACAAACATTTATAAGCAAGAAATTAAAGAGTCACATGATCTACATACATGCATACAAAACCACATAAAGTGTATATATATATATATTTACTTTTTCTATCAACCTCTCCAGTTTCTTAGAGGCACTCTGCTTCTGCTTTTCCTCCTGTTTCTCTGCCTCCTTCAGCTTCCCTTCTGCACACACATAGTCTGAGTGGTACTGGTAGTATGTCCGCCATGCCTGCACACAGACAAATAGTGCAGTACTTTCTTTGTTTGTTTAGGAAACGGAAATTGTTTTGGGTGGTTGGTTTCTCACTTACGGTCTGTAGCTCTGTGGTAACCTTGAGTAGTCCGTCTTGTAACTGAGAACAGATGTCTTTACTCTGGAAATATGGTGCAGACACAAAATACCACAAAGTAAGGTGGTGAAACACAGTGATCCCAAAATATTTTCAGTGTCTAGAGGTCACAGGATGAAATTCAAAAAAGGAAAGTGGTAGTATTTCAAGCACCAAGTCAGTTACATTGTACACGTACAGACTTGTCCTTTTTATAGGCTTCATGTTTGCAGCTGGTGGGTCAGTGCTTGTATCAGTACCTTCTTGGCAAGGCGTTGAGTGAACTCTAGACAGTGTGTGAGGGGCTGGATGAGGATATTGCTGCAGCTCTCGCTCAGTCCATTATGGTCCTTACTTTCCTGGCGGGTCTGAGACAGCAGAGCCAGCCAGACTTGTGCCACTGAGTGACTGCTGAGCTCCTTCCTGAGAAGAAAAAGGAAGACACAGGGACAAATAATTTGAGGAATGGATAATATGAGGAATGCTACACAACAGTTTCCTCAAATGAACTGCTAGTTAATGTAGTAGATTATGTGCATTGTCAAGAGCAGGATTGCTTTTACCTCTTAATTCTGGAGGTGAACCTTTCAGTGAGTTTTTCAAGGGAGCGGGCATAGTCGCTTTCAATCTCACCCCGTCGCCGCAGGTAGTCTGTCAGGTCCTGCAGCAGCTGGCTTTTCTGCTCAAGTTGCAAGTCCAACACCTTCAGTTGGTCTGCAAGCTGGCAACGCACCTCTGATAGATGAAGAAAGAAGGGGAGAAAGAACAACAGACAAGGGAAAGAGAAAGAAACACGAAAGAATATGACTCATTCGGAAAGTCTCGGTGCAGGTGAGAAGTTGATTTTAAAAAGCTGTTTTTCCTACAAAAAGAGCACATGTTGATCACAATCAACATGGGGTGTGATAAAGAGGGGGAGGTTGTTATAGGGGCACATATAAAATTAATTCTTTCACCTTTGATTTGTGTGTCGTACTCCACCATACTGACCCTCTCCCTCCGGAGTTTCACATGGGAAGTCATTGTTGCTCCAACTGGGTGGAATTCTGTACAAAGGAAGTGAATATTTTATTAGCACTATCTAATATAAAATAGCAGCTGCTCCATTCCTTTTACATCTGTTGTAAAAATCATTATGCTTTTTATGTGCATGCAAGCTATTCTGTTCTTAGCTGGACAAAGTCAGGAAACAAAATCAAGGCCTATGATCCATTGCTTCCCCCTAGCATGCGTCTCTTCAAACTGTCACATTCTCAGTGCTGAAACACCCCCCACCCCCAACCCACGGACCATGTCAACTTCCTCCTGCCACAGAAAGAGTGAAAAGAACACATTCGTCTTACTATAACACATCTCTTCAAACTGGTCACCCTCTGCTGAATGGCAGACAACTAGAAAACCAGCTGACATGTGCTGCCTGCTGCACCGGTCACGCTGCAGAAATGCATGAGGTGCAAAAATAGCTCCAGCAATATCTCAGCTGCCCTGAAAATAGGATGAACCACAAGGCATACAAATCTGTGGGGATTTTTTTTTTTTTTTTTTTTTTGAGCTGGAAACTACAGGTGGTTTTACCATGGATACTCACTCAAAACGTATTCTGTATTTTCAAAAATAAAGCAGCAATACCAGATGCTTTTTACCTAGTACTCCTACAGCAGATATCCCACTACCTGAATGACTGTGAATCTTCATAAACAAAGTATATTCCAATTTAGGCTATTTTTTGGTTTCAGTTTCCAGTCCATTTTTATCATGCTGTGTGACAGAGACTAATACCCCAATATAATATCTCGGCCTTTTCTCAGCAGAATATAGAAGAAATGGTGCAGAAAAGAGTATGACTTGACACATATGATCATTTCACAGGTCTTCGATGAATTGAGAATCAACCACTAAGTCACCAATGTCCACAAGATATCATTTATTCAGACATTAGTGCACATGAGAAAGGGGAAGAGTAGGGTGTTCTCTTGCCGGATCAAAACCGTCTGTACACAACTATCACAAACATTCTCTCTCTCCCTGTCTCGACTTCTCCTTTTTCTCAAAAGCCAAACATTGCTAATCAGCTTTCGGTTAGTTGAAATGTACACTCTTTCTTGATCAACTGAGAGATTTATCAACTGACCCGCTAAAATGATTCTGCTACATCACAGAAAAGCCAAAACTCTCTGTAGAAAGGAAAGTGTCTGATTTTTCCAGCGTATGTCACCCTTTTCCATGAGCCCTGCCATTCTTTCTCTATGTGATCAGCAGTGAATCAGCCACCTCCTGTCGTCACAATCTGCTGCAATATTTTAATAAAGCTAGTCTTAACCTTTCTCTAAGCGGTTTTCAGTGGCTGTTATAGCAATGTTGTATATTTCACTTTGGGTCTCCACAAGTACCAACACATAGATGCTGCCTGAACTACGAAACGTTAATGGCCTGAGGGCTGTGTCTGTAGCCAATAATAACATAACTGAAATAATCAAGCAGAACAATCCTTCATAACATCACGCACTTTGCAGTACAAGAACACGTTAATTAGACCTAATGGGCAAAATGTCTTGTGCTGGAGGCACAAGTCAGTAAATGAAAATCAATAAAAGTTTAATACATCCAGAAACAGTGTCCTACCTGATGAGGAGCTGTCTTGACTAGTCTCTTCTCCAGACTGAGGCAACTAAATAATGCCAGTTAATAGCAGAGTAAGCTCTCAACTGTTTCACCTCCCCCTCACATTGGACACAGATGGATGTGGGTGGAGTGCAACTCATCTCTCTGACTCTCGCTCTCTCGCTCTCTCACACACACACACACACACACACACTGCTTTACTGCTCTCTCTTTCTCACCCCTCATCTCACTCACACATTCAGTTTGAGGCATCGGTGTGTGATTGTGCAAGCGTGACAAGTGAAAACCTCTTTGAGTCAAGTCTTTCCTTTCTCTTCCATGCTGCCTTTTGAACTCCACAGCAGGTTTTCAGTCCAATCAAACACCAGCTGTTTTCACTGATTAGTCCCTCCTCACTGGGTTTTCAATGGCTACAAAAAGAAATCAGCTGCTATAGAGTTCAGTTGTAAAAGAAAAAAACTGAATACTCTGGGGAATTCTTGGCCACAGTCTGCTTACTTACTGTATGACCACAGTTTATGGTGAGTAATCTATGGCTAGTAACCCCAAAAACCCCTCATGTCACGTAAAACATTTACGCAAAACCTAAGAGGATATTTGACTTCAGATAAAAATCCCCCGTAACATTCATCATGTGTACACTGGTGGAAGAAAAACTTAAAACCATTGCTGCTATTACATCATAACTAATCTCTCTGCGCCTGATCAATGTGGAAGACTTGTTTTGAACAGCAGCAGCGTTGTTGTCTTCTCTCTCCTCTAGGTGAAAAGTGTTAAATGGCATGAATGTGTGAAACTGAGCTATTTCCAATTTTTGACAAACAGCCTTAGTTTCTGAAAGGTCAGTGTGCATAATTTGCTGTTATCTCTCATGCACTTCTCTCTCACTCACGTTTCCTTCCTCAAACAGACATTAGGATGATGTTGCATAATTATCATTAAAAAAAAAAAAATCAAATAAACTGACATATTTTGGCCAGCTGTTTGATTGAACAAAGTCTCCATTGAACCTCAATCTATTATTCATAGTTTGATAGTATGGCTTTTCAGCTTAAAGCAGGGCCGACTTAGTAACCTTGAAACACAAACAAGAATTTTAACAGCGCCTTTAACTCAGCTGTGAACAAGGAGGGTTTGAGTATAAAGGTCATACATTCATTGTATATAGCAGACTTTCATGAACATGACTACACTGAGTGGCTTTTCACTTATAGTAAAGCCCCTACACTACCAGTCAAAAGTTTTAGAACACCCCCTTTTCCAGTTAATGTCCAGTAAATAACTTACAGTTTATAAAGGTAAGTGGTGAACTGCCCAAGGTAAAAAAAAAACAACCCAAATTTAGGTCACTAAAAACTGAAAAATTGGGTACATTTGGTAAAAATCAGGCCAGGGATAAAGAAATTACTTAACTTACAGGTTACCTACAGAAATTAAAGTAAATGAAGGATAAAGTAAATGAAACAGTTCCGACAGGTGCCTCAACTTTTGTTGATTAGTCATAAACCCTCTGCCTGTACAAAGGCAGTGCTGGAACAAACGGTGTTACTAAACCCTCTGATGCATTATCAGGACAATACTGCACTGCAGGAAGTAGTACTCTATGTTGGAACCTGGATGGTGAGAAAAAGTTAAGTAGCAAAGGAAGACAGACTGCTTAGTCAGGGGTTCATCCTACAGCAAGATTTCTAAGTGCTTAACGAAGGCAACAAGACTTGCTAAACGTCTTGAAGACTCTATACGCTTTCGGATGAGAGGAGAAACGTCTTTAAGAAGCTCAAGCAAGTCCAGTTGCCTTTGTATAGCACTTACAAATACTGTGCCCTGGATGACTGAGAAGCTTCACAGACTACAGCCAGATAGTTACCCAAAACATTACAAGAAAAGAACTAGACGGTGGCTTCACATGACGGAAGACCAGCACGGGCTCCAGACTTAAACCCCATGGGGCTGGTTTGGGATGAACTGGACAGATGGTGAAAGCAAAACAACCTGCAAGTGCAACACGTTTGTGGGGACTTGGTGCAGTCTGTTGCTTTCAGCCCATTTATCAGTGTCAAAGGGTCAGTTGGGTTGTGGGGTAACTGTGTAATGCTCTCTGTCACAGTGCCTTTTTTTGATGCCACCACTAGGAGTCACAAAAGTTGGACATTTTCAAATCTTACATATGCTGAGGGGGCTTTATTACTACCAATGGCAAGTTGCTTTTAATGGAACTTTTATACCTCAAGTGCGTAAGTATATTTGTGGTAGTGTAAATTCAACAGAAACCTATTCACTCATTATTATATATTCACTTCATTACTTCATAGTGGCCAACTTAAACATTCTCCCATAATAATGATTGACTTATCAAAATGTAATGATCTATGCTCAGAAGTGAACAACTACTCTGCTTTTATGATCACTTACTGAAAAAAGTGGCATACCAAGAGTATTATTTGAAAGATTTATTTTCAGTAATTCTGTTAAATAATTAAGAGACCAGATTGACACAAACTGAAAAGCACAGGTTGTTTTCAATTCTGTAAATCTCACAGAGCTTAGGGCCACTTTTGGAAATGACAACAGCAATCCAATAAAAACACTGAAACCAGTTATTCATTTTAGCTTCTTTAGAAAACATCCCAATTCACGTCATTACCCAAGACTGTTTGTTCATCACTGCAAGATTCAAGAAAAAGCAGTGATGGAAATGATAGAACGGCTTTTATGATATAGTCAGTTTGTAAAGCCAGAGATACTGTCAGAACATTGTCAAATAGAGATAAAAAGAGGAAGTGAAGGATGAATTTAAAAATGTCTAGGACTGCAGCGTCATTGTGAATCGGAGGAAGAATCTTTAACGTCCGTGCTTTCCGTTGCCTCGCTGACTTCACTCAGCTCTTTGCTCTCTCCTCCGCTGTCTCTCTCGCTCTCTCTCTCCTGATCGCCAGACCCTGAGGGGCTCTGGCCAGACGGTGCCTCCTGACCCGAAACACGCACTCCAGGCTTTCTCAGCTGTGGGACATACAGAGAAAAATATCACACATAGACGACCAGAATCTGCTCACGTGAGTTCAGTCGTGCAACACATCCACTGAGGTAACGAGGAGCTAGTGAAACTCCCGTCAGTTTGGCACAAACATGTTTTGCCAAGTGAATAGATGTAGAGAATAAAGTCACCTCATCAGCCATGTGGGCCAGGTCTCTCTTCATGGCGTAGGCATCCTCCCCATCTGCATAGTATTTAGGCTCTACCTCACTAATCCTGTGGAGAAGGAACAAAATAACACACTAATTAACATCAGTACAAATATGTCAGGGCTGTAGTTACCATTAAGGACACAGTAACTAATATCACAGACTATGATTTCAGTGTTTTTTTTTTTAAATTGAAATAAACATTTTAGAGACTTTTTGTTTTTGATGCCTGGGGCTGTTGGCAGGACTTCTACTTATGAGCAGAGCCCTACTAATAGTGGATTTTTGAGGGCAAGACTGAAATTAATATATGGATGTTATAAAAACCCAACCCACTAATGACCAAAAACCATTTTTCTGAGTAAAAACACAAATATAAAAGAGCTTTTTTGATAAGGATCTCCTAAATTTGATTTTGTGAAGGAATCTTAGCCAAGTTATGTGTCAAGCAGGACATTTTACAAAATCTGTCAGTAATCTTTAGTGGATTAGCAATAATCTTTCTAAATGACCTGATAGATGGCAATGGGCAAAAAAGTTTTGCATTCAGTGTGCACCAACAAACTGCAGGTGCTGGTAACTGCAGTAGACAGAAAAAATAAACATTGAGCCCGATGAAGGGCTGATCATTGCATTGCTCTTATCAGTGTTAATAAAAGAGCCTGAATAAATATTTTTACACTCTGACTGTGAATTCATGTGGTTCCGTTTTTCTGAAATCAGAGACATCTTTGGCATTTCTGTACTGTAAATTCTCGTTACTTATTGGTCAACATAAACGCCACTACATCTGTAATAAGTTAATATTGTTAAATAAACCAGCCCCGCTGACTTATTGGTCTACTGTAGCTCTACTCAGGGCCTCAGTATTTCTGAAGAGCCTGTGTATGTCCATGCAAACTGTGTAACAAAATCCCCAATAGTATTTACCATACAGTAAAAATACTTGAGTAATGTTGGCACGTAAAAGTACTTACTGGAATTTGAGTGTGTTGGAGTACAGGTGAAGGGCCGCTCGGTTGCTGCAGTGGTGAGAAAGCATTGGTAAGTTTCTTGAAAACAGGAGAACTAACACAGACACGCAGAGCCTAACCACATTTTGTAAACAGGAAAATATGCAATAATTCCTTTGAAAAATAAGATTCACAGCCAGCCAACAGCATGCAGTACCTTTTACGAACATGAAGTGAGACATATTTAGCATTGAAGTTTTCAATCATGGCCCGGCTGGCCTGGTCCATCAGCTTCTGAGCAAGCCCCAGACGTCTGTGGGAGCGCTTTACCGCCTGGAAGACACAGAGAAGGGGTTCTGTTACCCCAGAGAAGCCAGCCAAATATCTCAGTAATATACATGTTTTGTTATAAGTAATGGAGGAGATGTACTAGGTGTCTCTCATCCAGACTAACCAGGGATGTAATGTGTCCATGGGGTACATCATCTGGGTCCTCCTCCCTAAAAGGAGGTCATAGTTTTAGGAATAAATTATACAACTCCATCGTCCAAGTGATGCAAGGTAAAACTAATATATCTGCTTACAGATACTCACATCTTTGCCAGTACATATCCCACAATTTTGCCATTTTCGTCCTCTGCAATGTATGAGAGCTGAAACGTTGGAAACAAACAATGAGTGTCAAACATGAAAATGTATACACTGTAAGGATTTAGCTGATAGCAGTGGTTTTCGCAAAAACTGGAGAAATACTGCGACTCACCTGAGGCCAGGACAATCCGTGATAGAAATAGTATTTCATCTGGTAGTTTTCTGGAAGACACAGCAGGTTACAGTGCTGCATATTCATAAGGTCCTCCGGCTGTAATGAAAGAAAAAAACTGAATGTCAGAGAGGCGCATGTCAGAACGCGAACCCCTTTATCTGCGATATTTGGTCAGCTAACGTGTAGTCCGTAGTAACTAGCTTAGCTAACAGTAAAAAACAGCATGGCTGTCGAGAGGATTTCAGCACACTCACCCTTGCGTTTCGTATGTTCATTTTGTTAGCTGGCGTGGTGCCTGGACTGTGTAAACAGAAATCAACTATATTACACTGAACTATCAATTCATAATAGTTACAGTATCAACCTTAAAGGACTTGCCTCGCTAGCCAGCCAAGTCGACTTGCTAACAGGGAAGGGAGAGGAGGAAGGAGCATGCCACAATAACGACACACATTTCCGGTCATAGTGTGCGCTGGGACTTCACAGTAAAAGTTGCAGGCGGCACTCAGCCATGCCATAAGACAATTTTATTTTGAAGAATATGTTAACTTCGCTATGAACTCGGATGTTGTGTTGTGGACTACATTAAACATTTTTTACAAGTGTTTCAAGCCAGGCTGGATTACCAACCAGGCAAAGCAGGTTACTGCTCTGGGGCCCCAGATCCCCAGGGGCCCAAAACCCCCAGAATCATTGTGCGTAAACTGGTTGTTACAACTTTGCACCTCGGAAGTTGGCCTACAATAGACTATCAACTAACTGAGTAATGTACATGTCTAATTGCCTAATCTTGTGGCCCCGCTGCCTGCACTTGTGTTAAAATTTATATATACATCCTTAATTAATTATTTTACTTTAGTTTATATTGTGCCCACATGATCCATATTCCTAAATAAGGTTTACTTAATCAAAATACCACATAGTCATTTACACACAGAAAACCTCTGGAATAGTCTCTAGGTCTATACTGAAGTTACTTTGTACTCTTTACTTGACATGGATGAGGGTATGCACTGGTGCCAACATTATAATGTTATTGAAGGAATGCTGGAGTGAATAACTGCAAAATATTTTACTTTTTATTGTGTCATGAACAAATAAAACATTTAATAAAATAATACCTCCTTAAAGAAGTACTAAATGTTTTAGAATCAGCCGCTTGTATTGGTGCTGATGTATGAAACTGGCTGCTATGGGGAGCCTGTATGTTGAAGAATCCCATTCCAAAACCGCCATTTCACTCTGAGATTGGAGCAGAAACCTTCACACGACGATTCTGAAGAAGTGCACAAGTCATTACCGAAATAAGGACCCCGCCGACCACAGTTCAACTCTCAAAAAAATGTGAGAATATAAAGAGCTTAAAATCATTTAGAGGACTAACTTTTCAAGCCGTTTTATTCGACGCCTCAACTGAATTTTAGTCTTGAGGCGTTGAAAGTTTGAGAGCTCCAGAAACTGACTTTCCTGTAGTGTCAAGTTTATTCAGTAACGTATTAAAGTCTTTGGTGTAAATAACTAAAATGCGATGACAGAAGTAACCCGGCCCAGTTCTGAAGCAACTGCTTCTTTTAAAGCAAAGTGATAGTGTTTACTTGTTTAAACTTCTATGGGTAAAATAAAATATTGCATACCGCACAGGTTTGTATTCAGCCTCCACCTTCAGTAAAGTGCTCATTTTAAAGATCCAATAGTTTCCACTTTGAACCTGACTTTTTTCTCAAGATGTAGCCTTCATTTATTGTTTTATTTAAGTGATCGTTTTTGTTATTGCTGTTTCAATACTGACAAGTTACATGGGATATCGCAACTATAAATAAATAAGCAGACAAATTAGAAAGGAAAGAAAAAAGAAACTGACATTTACATACAGAGTAGTAAAATGTTTGTCTAATTAAGGGAAACGTCAGTGAGCTCAGCAGGTTGAAGGGATTAACCAGTTTATTTAATTTTCAGTCAAATATATTTGTGTTGAATTAAGCAGAGCCCCATCCTAAACTGCATGCTGACGGTTACAGATGTGTGATGTGCCGTCTCATCTCCATGACCACAGCTACTGGGGAAGAGAGCCCAGCAGGAGCCAGAAGAGCACCATCAGGATAAAACACCTTTCTTTTTCTGTCTGGGATGCAGGCAGTAAAAGTGTGTGTCTTGTTGGGTTTGTTATGAGCTTGCACTGATTTGAAAAAATGATTTGTAAGTGAGTATATAGTATATATACTATCTTAGTATATAGATAAGTTTTAACTCTTTCATTTCTTCTCAGTTTGTAGATCAGTTTTAACTATTTTATTCCTTCTTAGCATGTAGAGACATCATGTAAACCTTTCAGGTAGGAGTAATGCAACACTTCCTTTGAAAACCCTCCTTTAAAAATTGAAAGAAAAAAGGATGGTAAATATTCACACCGACTTTTTTCCAACTTTTTCCTTCAGACTTTCAATTTCTTCTACACATGCCACAAAATAAAGTTTTTCCATCTTAGTATATGGACAGTATATTTGTCTACAAACTAAGATGGAACTTTTTATTTGATAAATTTATCTAATTTATCTAAAAATATATATTTTCAAAGTCAGCAATGGTGAGTCCTCACTCTTAATTGTATTCGACTCAACAAGTCAGACAGGCAGAAAAATAAAATGTAATTTTTTTCCCCCACCAATTTGAACAATAAACTTCAGTTAATTTAGAATATACAACATTATATAATTCAGTATTGAGTATTTAAACTATTCAAAATGTTTCTATATTTAATAATTCTATCTATTGAGACCAAGTAACTTCATGACAGAGATAAAGGGCTTTAGGAGCGTCTACTGACAATAGTCAATTCCAACATGTTCTTCCCACAGTTCATATGTAAGTATAATGATAGAAATTATCTGAGGCGCTTTCAACTTTGATAAATATCACGTTTGCTATCAAATCAATTTTTGAATCATTAACGTCAAAATATTGATTATTATTATTAACGTCAAAATATTGACGTTAATAATAATAACAACAGATGAGTAAGTTAAAGCAGGTATTAGAAGGTGTGTCATGTGATAGCATGTTACCCTGTCTCCAGCCACTAGAGGGCAGGAATGCACAGTTAAAGTGGTCCGATGATGTGGATTGATGACTCTCGCTGCCTGCAACTTATGTGAGAAATGTCCGAGCCAGACTTTCATATCTCCCGAGCTCCTGAGGCTGAGACTAGCGGAACTAGTGGCTTTCGGTCTAGTCCCTGGCAAGTCTTTCGTGGGTTCACAAGTACAGGAAAAATGAACAAATAATGCATCCGACACTGGAGAATAGAACAGTTCTGAAGTCTTAACAATCGAGCAGCAGGACAAATCTCTCTGGATGGAACATTGTCAGAGGGTTTGGGTCAGGGAGGGCTGCACCCTCCCGAAGACCTATTATATCATTAAGTGTGCATCACCCGAAAAGCTTGTTACAAGACAACAGCAAAAGTTTAGGTGGAACGTTTAATTCATTCATAAGTAGCAGTAGTAGTAGCAGCAGCTTTGCATATGTAACAGCAATAATAAGCATAAAAGGGAACCTACAAAACATGTTAATAATCCTAAAAACTAGAGTAGTGATGTTATCAGTAGCAGCACTTCTATAAATAGTGTCAGTGACATTTCAGCAGTATTCTGTGTAGTACCAACAGGCTGTAAACAGTGATAGTAGCTGTGATGGGCTACCTGCTGGCTCCTTAGAATCAGGACTGACAAAATTACTGACAACTGGTAGACTGACTAGTTGTCACACACAGACTGTTTTTAATAACTAATTGACGTTGACCAAATCGGTATAAACGCCAATGTCCGTGACTAACTGACCGACTGGCGGACTGATAAAGTTACAACATTGGTCAACAAATTGCCATGTGACTAAGTGCTGGCGTTAGACCATTGGCCGTTGCTCTTTCAAACGGAAGTGGCGCGTACAGTTTCTGCTATATATATATATATATATATATACATATATTTATTTATATATATATATATATATATATATATATATATATATATATGTACACACACACACACACACACACACACACACACACACACACACACACACACATATATATATATATATATATATATATATATATATATATACATATATGTACATATATATGTATGTATTTATGTATGTATGTTTATATATATGTGTATGCATGTATCTAAGTATGTATATATATGATGGAACATTGTTACAGGGTTATTTAATTCACCCATGAGTAGTAGTGTTATTTGTAGTAGCTTTAATACTATGGTAGTTGCATTATCAACAGCTTTTAAATAGAAACTAAAAGATACTTTTTCATTGAATGCCCACAGTATTCAGCTGTGCTGCATTGTTGTTGTGTTCCAGCTCAGTCACGGCTCCATTGTGGGTTCAGTGTTCACATGAAATGTTTCAGAAGTGGAGCAGTATGTTATGTTCTTTAGCAGCCACATGTCTAATACAGTTTACAGTTGTTTGTCAGACATTTCTGTTGTTGTATAAGCATGAATTCACATTTGTAGCTCATGTAACAGAAGCTTTGTGGCTGTACTGTATTTGGTTTTATTACTGGGCTAACCCGCACATTATTGCTGGGCTAACCCCCACAGCCTTCTATCTGGATGTCTTGAATAGTGTATTTAGAGCGGTCTGTGGCCAATTTAAGCTGTAGAGTTCCAAAAAACATATTTTTCTCTCAGTTTGGGCCCTCTGCTCTCACTAGGCTGGTGTTTTTCTCTCCTCAAACTTAATTTTTTCTAAACCATGATAGAGCTGAGCAGTGCTGTGTGTCAGTAAGACGCCTTTTGTTGCCACCTGTGATCTCTCATTATAAATGTCAGTATACACTGTAAAACATCATATGGGAATTTGATAGAATCAACTGATCTTTCCTCATTAATTTAAAGTAAATATGTAAGTTTTGTTAATGTCAGGTTACTTCAACTTTGAATGTCTAGTTTTAATTTTCAGACAAGTTAAGAACTTATGTACGTGAGTTGTTCATTTGACTTGAAATGATGAGTCTAATGAATGAACTGCTGAAAGCTCACTAAACTCATTAAATTTAGTTTTTGAACAAATAAATCTAGTATATTAACAGAATTCCCAGCAAGCAATGTTTGAGAGTTAAAACTCTCCAGAGACTCTTATTTTTTTGATTGAAGAAAAGATATATGATAATATAATTTCATAATAATGAAAACAATGCTAACCATATTGAAAGTTATTATTGAATTTTATGTTAAGTTAGCTCCAATTTTTAAGGCAGCAGGGCAACTTATGTTTCTAAGGTGAAAAAACTTGATTGACAGATGATTTACAGCTGATGACACCGCACAGCTGCTGTCGTGAACCTGCATTAATGTTGATTTTGAAAGATGATATTGCGATCATAAGTAATGATGTGATCAGCAGCACAGCAGCTCTGGAATCATTGCTGGTTAGCAGGTAGCATTTGAACCATGATTCAGTCACCTAAATCACATTCTATGCTTTCAACAGCTTGCTGAGAAGAAGCAGTAGGCTCATTTATAATGACTTCAACACAAAGGTAAAGAGCTTCAGGAGGTTCTGCTGGCAATATCCAGTTCTAACCGTGTTTTTCCTTCTAGTTCATATGTCAGTATATTGACCTAAAATATCTGAAATAGTTTTACTGTGATAATTTCTACTGTTAGAAAGTGTTTTTATATTCCTGGCCTGCACCTGCTTACCTCTTTCAGGTCCTACTTGATTCCTTGGCTGCTCCCATCTCATTGAGGCCTGGCCATAACCTGCCTGGGAGTCTATTTAAGCCTCATGGACGGCTAGTGCACTGCAGGCAGCCAACTTAAAGATATTTGCTTTGGTTGTGTTTAGTTTCTCCTTTTGCTCAGGATGCATGTGGGTTTAGTTTGAGTTATACAGGTAGTGCAAGGGACAGTTTAGTTCTCTATAGTAATAAGTTGCATATAAGGTGTGTATCCAATAACAACAGTGACTGTGGGTTATGCAGTATATGGCTGTGGGGATTATATAGCTCTAGTTGTGTGGCCCATCCGTCTGTGTTAAACCTGGATACTGAGCACAGTAATACTTTGAATGGTCTCTGAATTTCTAAAAAAATACCCTCTCATAGTACTTAAACTCCGTGTACAAAGGCAGATTTAGTTAATTTGCCAGGGTGAAGACAGCTGCAGTTGTGGCTAATGAATGTTTTTACACACGCAAGTGGCTCCGCATTTGATCTGGTCCACAGAGAAGAGCTGCAGAGGCAGAACACTCATGTTTTTGTTGGAAAGGTTCCAGGGACAAAAGGAAGGTTTGATCCAGCCAGATTGTGTCATTCGTGTAAAACAAGGAACACTGAAAAGGGGGATGTCCCATCAATGGGGCTGGCCAAAAATCAGCTGATTCTAGTGTGTATGTGAAGTCAGCTGGCCTAGTGGCCTCTGTACTTAGAATTAACGAGACTCCACTGTCTAAGGGTACTGATGAGATGTATGCACCTTTTTTCTAAGATGGTTTTGTCTTTGGATGGAAAAAATACCTGTTAAGATTTTGTGCGATCAGGGACTACTGAGAGTTTTATTGTGGAAAGCATTTTGCCTTTTTCTACACATACTGCTATGGGAGGAAGATCTCCTGTGCTTGTCACAGGGTTCGTTCCTCTGTGGGTGGCCTTGGATCATTTTCATCTATTATAGTAGTGTGAGAAACCAGACAAGTGTGCTAAAAAGCACCCTAAAGTTTTTTCTTCCTCTGCTGTGACACGTGCAAGGAGTAAAGCTAAGTCAGAGCAGTTAGAGGTGTCTGAACACATCCAGTTTTGTCAGACCTCATTTTAACAGGCAGAAGTCATTTCTGAGTGAAGGGATCAGGATAAATTATCTTCTGTTCTGTTTCCATCACTGTCTAGGGAGGAGAGTATTAAAGAACAAGCTGCAGAGCCTATGTACTTAATGTACTGACTGGTGTAAAAGTAGAGACTGTTGTTCAGTTTAAGGAGCCCTCAAAGTTTAGAGAGCCTGTGTAGAGCAAATCACTTGATGGCTTTGCGGATGTAGTAATGTAATGTAAAACTTGCAGCACCTGTCTGATAACTGGAAAGCCCAAAGAACAGAACAAACCAGCTACCTTGTACCTGATCCCTGTGGTTGAGAAGCTGTTTGAGTATCTGCTTCTTTGTTGTGTGGGTCCACTTTCAAAGTGTAAGGGTGGGGGTAAGTACTTAATGACAGTGATGTTTAAAAGTTCTCATTGTCCTGCAGGTTTATTCTTATGATCAGTTAAAACCAAGGCAGTCCTGAAAGCTTTGACTAGCTTCATGACTACTTACGGCGCCCCAGAAGCGGTGCAAACTAACCACGGGAGTTATTCCATGTGTCCTCTTTCATGTACTCTCAAGTTGTAAAACAACTCAGGATTAAACATCAGGATTCCAGTGCATACCATCCTGAGTCTTAAGGAGCCCTTGAATGTTTTCATCAGACATTGAAGACTATGTTGCATTTCTATCTATATTGTCTTGAATTATGTAAATGATTTTCATTGGCAAATGCATATTGTGCCACTGCTCATAAAAAGCTTAGTAGTACACAAAAAAATGAAGGAGCTTTTTGATCAGAAAACTGAAACCCGTCTATGTGAACCAGAGGAACAAGTTTTGGCTTTGCTGCCTGTGTCAGGTTCAACTTTCCAGGCAAGGTTTAGTGTGTCTTACACAATTAAAAAGCCATATGTCAGACAGGGACTATTTAGTATACACACCAGATAGAAGGTGTATAAAAAATAAAGTGGTGTCATGTAAATTTAATAAAGCCGGTTGGCAGAAGCAAATTCAATTGTCAACCTAGCCAAGTGTGAGAAGCTAAAGTGACAGTGACTTATCTTGGCAGGGTTATCGGCCAGGGTGAGGTTCACCCTATGTAGGCTAAGGTGGAGGCCACTGGCAAATATCCTGTGCAAGCATCCACAGAAGAATTGATGCAGTTCTAATGGTTTGTGGGTTGTTTTTTCAGCCCTGTACACTTGACACATTTCATAGTAAGGGTTGGGAAAGCGTAACGGCTGACGCACCTAGACTCACTAAGACCCTTTTGGGAGGGTCAGGAGAGCACAGTTTTAAAGAGATCTTACGTTAATTTGAATGAATCTGACAACCAGAACTCATTTTCTCAAAGTCCAAGCTGAGCTTTCATATCTCGCTGTTAGTAGTGAAGGATATGAACACCATCAGGATACTGAGTCGTATAACAGGCCACAGGCTGAACTATGAGTCCCAAACCTTGTCAACCCCACTCATTTCTACTGTCATTTTGATACAAAGATGTATTGAGAGAATTTGACCAATAGACAGTAGATAACACTGTACTGAGTTTAATTGAGCTTGTATGAAAACTTGAAAACTGTTTACTCCTGAACTCGTGTTGCTCAAATTAGTGGACAACATTTTATTCAGCTTTCTGACTCCTGGCTATTTTTTACTGGTATTAAAAGTATAATAAGATTAATGAAATAAGGCATCATTCAGACTTATGCACATTCTTTAGTCATGATATTGCAATATGAACAACAGGAAACATAAACTTGGATGGAACATTGTCAAAAGGGTTAGGGAGGGTTGAACCTTCTTGAAGACTTTTCCTTCCAAGAATGTATTTCTTTTGATCCTAACCTTTCTTTTTATCAGCACATCAAAGAAATCACCAAGGCTGCCTGCTTTCACTTAAAGTATTAACTCCCATTCTGTCTTTTCTGTCCATGGCTGATGCAGAGACTCTAATCCTGGCTTCTGTTTGATCCGGATTTAACTACTGTAATGTTTTGTTTTCAGGCCGGCCTCGTGCTTTTACTAAAAGCCTTCAAATTTTAAATTATATTCCATCATGTGCTCTCTGCTCTCAGCATACATAACTCCTGTTTGTCCTCAGAGTTAAAAAGTCTCTTCATTATCTTCCTTTCCTCATACAGTATGGTCACTTTTTCTGATGGCTGAAATTGGTCAGAAACTGTGACCTTCATTCCACCATGCTTCTACCGATCTTTGATCGATTTTTGGTGTTAATCACTCTTCTTCTGAGAGGAAGGCCAAGTTACCTGACAGGTAAGTTATTTGCTTTCATTTCCAGGTACAGAAAGGTCATATTTTCCTTTAAAAAAAATAAAAAATAAATAAAATAAAAAATCTTAAATTGACAACAGATGAGAAATAACCTGAGGATGTATTAATTTCATTATTCCTTAGTGAGGAGTATGTCTTCAGGTAGAGTTCTGTTGTTTTTGATCACCTATATGTAAATGTGTGTCTTAATATTTTTCTTTACACAAAATTGTGTAATATGAGATTCTGCCTAAAGATGCTGTAATGTTTGTCTTCTTCTTTCTTTCCTACATAGTCTTCAGTGCAGGAGGTGGCTGACCTGATGACCCGCACTGCGCTCCCGCATGGTTCAGCTCATGCACCCGAGGCTTGACTGCACCTAGGTTAAAGTCCTTAATAATCAGATATTGGTTTATAGGCAGTGTGTGATAGTCAGCAGTGAGTCTGTTACAAACTGACTGGATGCTGCATAATGGCATTACTTCTGTAGTATCCCATAATATTCTCTTTTACAGATGACAGTGTCTGTACTTCACACATAAATTAACCCATTAGCATGTTAGACCTGCTCTCTGCTATTGTAATATTTCTGTTATGCTCAGTGTTTTAAATGTTTTATGAGAGATATTTCAATGTTTTAAGAAAAACGTTATTTCATTAAAAATGTTGTTTTGTGCTGTAAGAGCTGCACCACAATAAGACCCATGAAGGAAAAGTTAATATAATAGAATAAATGTTTATGATGCATACAAGGTGCTTTAGGCCCAATTATGAAGAAGTGGACTTATAAGTGCCACCGTTGGTTAATGAGCAAAAAACCTCAAGCAAACACAATAACAATAAAATGATATTGAGTTTCAGTAACAAAACAGATTGTGGAGGATGCATCTGTTACATTGTTTGAATTAACAACCAAAGCAGGTCATGCAGAGGCACATTAAAGGCATTACCAAGTGCAACGACAATGCCCTGACTAATCTCAGGTATAAAGTGACTGCAGTCACTGACCTAAGAAGTCACTTATCAATCAATGATTTCTATTTCCTTATAGCCTGAAATCACCATGTCGGTCAGAGCTGGACTACGTGCAGTGACTTTACAGTTGTATCCAAATGTATCATGGAGCAACAGGTGGTTAACCTCTGTCTGTTTTCTGAGCTTTACAACACCAAACTAAAGGTTCACAAAGATGGAAGAGACGCGCTGCATTGAACTAGGTGAACCTGCCTCCATTGTTATTGTGTTTCCAAACATTGAAGTTTGACCTTTGAACTAACTTGGCCTGCTGTCATGACAGGTAGCTTCATAAAGTATACTAGCTAACACCAACATTCATATTATAGACTATTTACTAAACCTGCTCACTAAACAGGTGACACTGGTCCAGCACAGTGCCTGTCAGTCCGAGCAGGGGGAATAGACTGTCCTAAACATATTTAATTGAAATATGGCTATTTAACAACCAAGGTGCAGCTAACAACCTCGTCAGCTAACTTAGTTAACTAAGTTTCAATGCTAAATATATTTGGACTTTTAAGTGCCCTCTCTTCTTTCAACTTGGTAACAGAGACTATTTGTTGTCCGACTTTAAAAATATTAATCTCATTCATGTGTCAGGGTCTGCTCTAGCAACGTTATCTAAGTTTAAACTGACCGAAAATAAGCTCAAGTAATAGCCTTAAGCCTACAGAGAGTATGTAGAAAAAGAAATGTATATACATTTGGTCTTTACGATATATTACTGAAGGAATGTTGGAGGGAATAATTGCAAAATATTATTATTTTACATAAATACTCATTTACATATCTTTCATACTCTTCTCTAATATATTTCTTGTTTTTAAATTCACATAAAATAAACTAAAAGGTGTATAAATTTAAATTTATGAGAAAAGTAGCTATGAAGAGGGCAGGGGCTTGGGTCATTATGGGCCCAACAGCATGTTGCCCCAGAGCCCACCTGGTGGTTCATCCAGCAATGGGAACAATTTCACTGGGATCTGGGCAATAGTTACTTGGTCAACATTTCTATTCCAAATGATTTACCCTTTAAAGCTGTTTTTCATAGCATTTTTTCATAACTGAGACCAGGTCCCTGTTATGTCTCAGTAATCAAGTATTCAAGGTGTGAGGCCAAACAAGGCCTGCCTGCCTGGTTATTTATTTTCTGCAGTTCTGCAGTTAAGCCTTCACTTTGTGACATAACTCTGACTCGAGTGCAAGTCTCAAAGCTCAGAAAAAAAAACAACAATAAAACACATCCGCACAAACACACACACAAATAGATGAAAAATAAAAATAATTGGATGATCTGATTAGAACACCTCAGTTTGGTATTTTGGGCAATCCCTTACTAGGCTCCTTCCAGCTTCAAATTATAAGTCAATCTACATTTTATATTTTGAAGTGTTTCACAATATCATACATTTTTGACTCAAAAATAGTCGACAGGGTGGGAGTTCCGCTGTTTTGCCCCCCCCCCATTAGTTTGTTTATTTCTTTATTAATTTGTTATTACTCTTGCTGTGTTTTCCACTTACTGACTGAATGTCGAGTGGATACCTGCATTACACGTCCTTTGGCCTTACAACTGCTAAACTGAACAACAACTGAATCAGCGTGACCTGTATGCGAAGCAAACTCCTCAGTAATAGTATGTTTAGAAATCCTGGGAGAATTACAGATCCTGGGAAAACGTAAAAGTCTGGGCCAAGGCGTGAACGTGAGAAAGATAGATAACACACAACGGATGAGCATGGACGTAATCTTATTAAAAAAAAAAAAAAAAAAAAAGTTTAATCTCACCTTTTAAATCACCTACTCTCTCCCTCTCTCTCTCTCTCTTACACACACACACACACACACACACACACACACAGACACACACACACACACACAGTCAAAAATAATATAGACTCTTACTCTTATACAGACATTTTCACATTTCAGTTTTGTAATTTTAAAGAGATCACTTTATCCGCCACCTCATCCCATTCATCACACCGTGGCTATTATTGCCGGTATCAGCTGTACTATCGTTTTATAGTTCGACGTGACCCGACCCATCCTCCGGAAGCCCCGGGCCCTCGCAGTGTTGGCCGACGTGACCGCACTTCAGGTAAACAATGCTGGCATCCAATCAGCAGGGCAACATGCAAATCGAGCCGGTGAGACGAGGGAGGCTCTGAAGAGGAAACGGCTATTTTTAGAGCAGCGAGCGTGTGCCCGCGCGGCGTCTTTGACATTACGGCGGAGTAATGGCCCGGACGCGTCCTCGGACAAGCTCCTGAGGTTCACCCAGAGGAGGATGAGAGGTTTCCCGGGTCAGGTCGGGACACCGGTGGGCTGTTGACTGACGGCGAGCTCAGATTGCCAACCTGCTGCTGCTGCTGCTGCTGCCGCTGCTGCTGTGTCTCGGAGATGTCAAAGTTACGGCTATTGAGATGTGATCACTGAAGTTTTTTGGTTTTGTTTTTGTTTTTGTTTTTTTTATTTACCCCGAGAGACAGGATAACGCTTTGCCGGATGGAGACGGACCTGAGGCTGGAGTCGAGTCTGTGGGTCGGGAGCAAAAGATACCGGGCGGTCCTGACGGGCTGGCACTTCAACTGGACCGAGGTAGATAAGAAGAACCGCGATAAGAAAACGAGTGAGTGGCCCTGTCTGTACGCTACACAACATCGGTCGATCTCTGATATCGTGACAGTATGGACGTATTTAAAGAGGCGCGCAAAAACATTCGCAGTGTTATTACTTTGCATTGTTTTTCATGTTTTGTAGGCTTATTTGAATGTTTGAAAATGCCACAACGTGTTTCCTTTCTTCGCGGAACTGGTATAAACAGGTTGACACGCAAGACCGTATTCATTCGTTAGAAGTAGCCTAGAAACATCAGCTACAAAACAATCTTGATTACATATCACATTTGGTGGGGGGGGGTGTTTTCTACTATTACAGGGAGGGAGCGCTTTAATTAAGCCCATAACTGCGTGCAGAAAACGTGAAGAACAAGTTGAACAGCACTGACATGAAACACAACCTGCTGAGACAGTTTACCGAAAACAAAGGCTCCAGGGAACACTCACTCACACACACCCACGGCTCAAGGTTATAATGTAGGGGCTAACTATCAAATGTATTTTATCTCCAAGCAAATGCCTCCAATATCCAATTTCTGTCAGCCTCTGTGTCACCAACACACACACACACACACACACACACACATGTACACACAAAGGGGAAAATGTGAAAACGAAGTGTTCCCTAGAAATCGGTTCTCACTGCACAGAAAAAATCAGATGTCAGTTTTCAGGACATCTGTGTGCCCTCTTTGGGATAGCTCACACGCGTGCGTCCCTTTTTTAAAAACAACATAATGAGGATAGAATTTAAAAAAGAATACAATATGTTGTCTTTGATGTGTGTTGGAAATCAGTAGCGCCACTTAAAGGTAACCCAAAGAAGACACAAAGATGTTTTGCATAGTTTACACAAGCTGTATCATTCCCATCGCTCTTACGCATTCACTAAGCGTGAAACCTTGACACCATCATTGAGACATTCAGACTTATCATACACAGGTGTAACTAGTAAGTTGAATGGCGGCCCCACTCCCCTTAGGTGTGCCAGGGAGCCAATATGCACGGAAGGCTTTTTTCACGGCAGAAAGTTAAACTTGTCATAGAAAGAAAAGCACCGGTGTTTCTAGCATCGCTAACGATGGCTCTGGTCTATTCAAGTGTCCCAGTAAGCGATGGCAGTGTGACAGTGAGCCAGCACGATCAACACCAGGGCCTGGAAACAGAAGCAACAAAGATCTGAATGCAGCCATAACTTCATGATTTAAACTTCTGCTCTTTTTACTGTGACATGTCGAAATGTTTTCCGTGGAAAGGGCCTATAAAGAGAGCCTTGGAATTGGAACAGCTAATCGGGATAAAGCAATTACTAATGTTTTTAGTTACAGCTGCGTTTTAACTTCTATCATAGGTGAACATCTGCTGTAAGGAAGGTCTACAGTCTTTCCAGTGATTAAAATATTCTATTATTTATGTGCAAAGACGCATGTCCACTGATGTTTTCACTGTGTGTTTGCCTGTGTGATTAAAGTTTCAGTACCTGTGGCAGAGGTGGTTGGAGTGGAGGAGGGCCGGGTGGAGATCCTGCCCCAGAAGTTGGTTGAGGACAAGGACAAAGACTTCACAGGTGGGTTCTCCTGGGAGACTCTCAGGTATCACATACCCAAGGCCACAGTCAATGCTTAAGTAAATGGTAACAAAGCCTGAAGTACTGTACATCTTTTGCCGTTTATACTGAGATGAGAACATTGATAACTTACATAAAAGTGCATGGCACACTGGCTTTACAGTTTAGTCAAACATGTACCTGTAATCCTTCACATTTCAGAGGGTTGATATTGTGCTTTTAAAGCATGGTTTTCTTTTCCTCTATCAATCATCCACCATCAGTTTTCTATGTGAAGCGCAGCAGCAGTGGGGGCTCTTCTGGGTTGCTATGGAGACTGGGTCGGACCCAGTTCAGCTGCCCTAGTCGGGTCCTCAGAGACCAGTGGACAAAACACCTAAGGACCGCTCTCAAAACGCACTGTAAGGGTGGATAATTAGACAAGGCACTAAACCGATATTACAGCTGTAAAGTCTTCTAAAAAATGTCATGATTAGACCATTAATGATTAATCATTTTCAAATCCTCCTTCAGCTGCATGTCAGAGTTTGCTGGTCTCATCAACCGGTAATGTTTTAAATGTATCTTTCAGGTCCATTACGCCCACATAGACTGTTGGTGTTTATCAACCCCTTTGGAGGAAAGAGGAAAGGAAGAAAGATCTACCATTCAGTGGTTGCCCCTCTGTTTGAGCTGGCTGGTATCAGCTCTCATGTAATAGGTAAAAATCTACAAAATGGCGCACTATTTCTTTGTCCTTTGTCTGTTTTGAGAAAAGTTTAATTTGCTAGTGATGCAGAGACTCGGCGCGGATGCTTGATACTCCTCTAGGTGAAGCGTTAAAGCTGACAGCTGGCCTTAGACTGACCTATTTAATTTCAAAAGTGAATAATGAAATGGATTTGCCATGTGCATGTAATCATGTATTGCTTAGTGACTGAGCGGGCAAACCAGGCCAGAGACCACCTCCTGAAGAAAGACCTGACAGGCTTTGACGGGTAAGAGCTAGTGTAAACACTGTGGTACGAGAGCATTATAACAGTTAACCTCACCGGGAAGTGCTTTCATAAAAGAAACTCTTGTGTTTTTTTTTTTTTTTATAACAGTGTGGTGTGTGTGGGTGGGGATGGCATGTTCAGTGAAATACTTCACGGTTTAATTGGGCGGACACAACAAGAGGCAGGCCTTTGTGAGAATGATCCTGCTGTCACTTTACAGCCCTGTCCGCTTCATATTGGTATCATCCCTGCAGGTAATGACACTGTTATTAAAAATTCATAAACTAGATTTAGAGCTGTGATGCACACATCCACTTATATTATGTCTGTTGTAGGTTCTACAGACTGTGTGTGTTATGCCACAGTGGGAGTGATCGACCATGTTACTTCAGCTTTGCACATTATCATTGGTGAGGAAGCGTTTCCATTAAAAAAAACCCCACAATCTTTTACTTGGAGCAGCGACTTTGAGCTCCTCATTTCCCACAATGCCCTGCAGGAGACTCTCAGCCTTTGGATGTGTGTTCAGTTCACCATGCCTCTGCTCTGGTGCGCTACTCGGTGTCTCTGGTGGGCTACGGCTTCTATGGGGACGTTCTGGCTGAGAGTGAAAAACACCGCTGGATGGGACCTCTCAGATACGACTTTTCAGGTATGGACTGATGATTCAGCTAGGGAACAGAAATGGCTGCGTGCTGAATTACATTAGATGCTGTTAGATTATCTGTAATCCTTTTTAGCTTTGAATTAAAAATTCATCCCAAAACTGTCACTGTCATCGCTATGACAGCAATGAAAGGTCTTCACGTGACACATGCTTTTTCCTTTTTTTTTTTTTTTTTTTTTAACATTTTATGTAACAAAACCACATTCCCCTGAGTATGTTCTTTTTTTAAATGTTGTGTATACAGCGAGTGTTTTCAGCTAACCTAACTGCTCTCCTTTGCCTAGGCACAATGGTGTACCTGAGCAACAGAAGCTATGCAGGCATAGTTCAGTATCTACCAGCAGACCCGCTGCTCTCCAGCCCTAGAGATAAAACACGCTGCCTCTCAGGGTAAAACACCAACTACTCACAAGAAATTACATAAAAAGGCTGTATACATAGTAAGGAGGTTCAAGAAAGAAAGAAAAGTGTGCATTCGAGATAATACTCCCATACAAATTGTGTGATGTGGGTCTGTTTTAGCACCATAAAACTTTCAAACAGCCACTGTCTGAGTGTGTGGAAGTGCTATCTATTGTACAGATTCTACTTCTTTATTTTGTCACAATGTTATTTGTCAAGCACCTAGTATTTACTTTGTGCATGTGATTTCTTCTGTACATTCCCTATATCCATGATTTGAGGACCACTGTTTACTACCTTAGTTTTCAGTTTCTATGTGACTGTGACCAGCTTTGAGAGGTAAAACAAACCTTGTATAAACAACACCACCACAATCATTTTTTTTTAAATGTAACGTCTCTCCATGTGTCCCAGTTTTTTTTTCAAGGTAAACTGGACTCTTGTAATTCCCTGAGTGACTCATCCCTTATAATAAGAGTAGTGACCAAGAAAAAGGTGGCAATGCTGGGAGAAGCCCATAGTCACTTTTGAGCTTCAAGAAATGATGAAAGCCTGTTACATTTTTTGTCTTTCTGTGACGATGTTAACCTTGTGAACCTTAACCCCTTTACTGCAAAAAAAGTGTCCCTGGGATTAGCATCATTATTATTCAAGCTCTTGGGAAGTAGTTCAAATTTACAGTTTGAGACACCATAACTGCTACCACCTGCAGCAGGGACTCAGGTGTTGGGTGTACCTTAAGGAGGGTAGAAACCATGGCAAGAGGAACTTGATCTGATGAAAGTTGAGCCTTTTTTTCTCCTGTTGGAGTGTAAAATACCTCGGTCTTTGTCTGAGGCAACTGTCAGCAACATAGTCTGCGATGCTCTCTCAAGGTCAAGGAGCTCGTCATTTCACAAACTTCCAGCAGAGTGAAACTCTTTGTGTTGTGTGTGTGTGTGTGTGTGTGTGTGTGTGTGTGTGTGTGTGTGTGTGTGTGTGTGTGTGTGTGCGTGTCTGTGTGTGTGTGTGTGTGTGTGTGTGTGTGTGTGTGTGTGTGTGTGTGTGTGTGTGTCTGTGTCTGTGTCTGTGTAGGTGCAGTGTGTGCTCCAGAAGCACAGAAAGACTTTTCCCCCACTCCTCAGATTCAGGATCTATGTACAGCTCCCACCTCAGCCAGTTCAGTAGTGACTCACAAGGTAATAACATAGACACACATGAAAGTCCCAGCTTTGTGTTTTGTATGTTTTAGCCCATTTATTTAAGCCCTTTTGGCTTGTGACCACAGGACTGACGGGGTTACATTATCCTGTATTACTAAATAGAAAAAGTGGAAAAAAAAAACACATTTATTTTTCTGTTCCCCTATCCTATTAAGCATCTCATGACCCCTTGAGGCAGTCCCAACCTCACTTCTTTACAGTACTGCCCAGACCTTTCTAAAGCATACTGTATGTTTTCAGTACGTTAACAACTCGCAAAGACTTGAAACTGTCCTGAAACAGGCAATACATCACTATTATCATTTAATTTTTTCAAAAAGTTATTGTATTGTTTTGGGGTAATGCAGTTGAAAGCATAGAATGATGTGAACTGTCTTGATTGCATTACCAAACAGCAATGCAACACTGACAAACAATCACAGCAATGCTAACTTAAACCAGTGTTTGCCTAAAAGATAAGGAACACAATCAGAAACAATCCAAAAAGTATAGTGTGTTCTGAAAAATGGTGAGCAGTAAAATACAGTGGCAAGAAAAAGTGAGTGAACCCTTTAGAATTAGCTGCATTTATGTATAAATTTGTTTTAAAATATGGCCAGATCTTCATCTAAGTTACAATTATGAACAAACACATTCTATTTTACCTAATAACACACAAATCATTCTATTGTTCTTGTCCATATTGAATACGTCATTCTTCGTTAACATTTGCATAATACTGGAAAGGGTTAAAAAGTCATCTCAAAGAGTTTAGATATTCATCAGTCCACAGTTAGTCAAACTGTCTAAATTTTCAATAAAGAACTGTAGCTACTCTACGTAGAAGTGGAAGAAGATGACTCCAAAATCACAACGCAGAATGCTAAGTGAGGTAAAAAAGAACTTCAGAGTAACAAATGAAGACTTAAAGGAATCATTGGAGTTGGTTAACATCTCTGTTCACGAGTCTACCATACGCAGTTCATGGAGCATGTGTTCATGGTAGGACAGGAAGAGGAAACTGCTGCTCTCCAAAAAAAAAAAAACCCATCACTGTGCACCCGAAGTTTGCTATAGAGCACCTTGACACTGCACAACTCTACCGTCCTGTAGACTGGTGAAACAAAGGTTGAATTGTTTAGGAGGAACACACAGCACTACGTTTGGTGTAAAAAGGGCCTTGCATACGTACATAAAAACATCATCCTAGTGGTGGAGGGAGCATCATGATTTGATCCTGCTTTGCTTCCTGAACAGATCATCATCATAGAGGGGAAAATTAATTCCCAAGTTTATCCAGGTGTCTTACAGGATAATATCCTGGTGACTGTCACCAACTGAAACTCAGTAGAAGTTGGGTGACGCAGCAGGACAATGACCCTAAACATCAAATTAAATCTACTACAGAATGACTTCAGACAAAGAAAATCTGCCTTTTGGAGTCAGAGCCCAGACCTTAACTCGACAGAGATACTGTGGAATGACCTTAGAGAGCCGTTCACACCAGACACCTTAGAATATGTCTGAGCTGAAGCGGGTCTGTGGGAAGAATGGTCCAGAATTCCTCCTGAACGTTCTGCAGGTCTGATCTGCAGCTACTTGAAGCACTGGTTTGCGGTTACTGCTGCCAAAAGAGGTTCAACTAATTATTAAATCCAAAGGTTCACTTACTTTTTCCACTAGCACTGTGAATGTTTAATGTCTGTGTTCATTAAAGACATGAAAGATTATATGACCAATCACTGCAGAAAACTAGGTCATTCCAAAGGGTTCACATGCATGATTGGCTTAAACCTGCACAAAGAGCAGTATGTTCATTAGTGATGTCCAGTATGCGCAGGGATTTTTTTAAATTTAGCATCGTCTCTCTTTTTCTCTGTCTCTCCAGGTGAGTGGGTGAGTGTGGAGGGCAAGTTCAGGTGTGTGTCTCTCACTTGTATGTCCAGCTCATGTCCCAGGAGTCCTCTGGGCCTCTCTCCTTCTGCTCACCTGGCGGACGGAACAGGGGACCTCATCCTGGTATGGGACACTCACCCGCTGGGTTTCCTCAAGTTCTTGTACAGGCACACGAGCACACAGGACCAGGTATGGACACTTTGGCATTAAGACAAAGCTGGACTAGGAAGTTTAAAAACTGCTTGACCCAATCTCTCCCCCGCTTTTCTTAGTTTGACCTGCCGTTTGTGGAGGTCCACCGTGTGAAGGCCGTTCGTTTCTCCCTCCCTTCTGGCAGGGAGGAGGAAGCATATGAAGAGATTGTAGGGCAGAATGGTGGGGTAGATGAAGAGGAGAGAGAATACGTCGAGTCTGTAAGCAGGAGTGGCTCTCAGCAGGGCCTGGCAGAGAGGGACACAGGACAAGAAATGAAAAACAAGCAGAAAGCCGCGACCCCCTTTCTGTGTGGCATGTGCTGCAGTAAATCTCCGTCTGTGTCAGTGTGGAACTGTGATGGAGAGATTCTGCCTTTCACCGAGATCCTCTGCAGGTAAGAGAGTACAACCATGCATGTTGTATTTTGTCCAATCTCATACTGTATTATCCTCCTGCTGTAATTACTTGTCACGTTAAATTAATCGTAGCTCAGTTTTTACCCACGTTCACTTCCTCTCTTAGGATTCATGGTCAGTTGGTGCGTCTGTATGCCAGGGGCATCGAGGATGGCGCAGCCGCGCAGAACTGCAGTGAGGAAAGTGACAAATGTGAAAGGAGATGCATCTTACACAAATAGTCTCACCTAAGAGCAAAGAGTGAGGCAAGGTTAATTTGTGAATTTAGAGAGTTGCAGTGTGTC
Organism: Xiphias gladius; assembly: GCF_016859285.1. NCBI lineage: Eukaryota > Metazoa > Chordata > Actinopteri > Istiophoriformes > Xiphiidae > Xiphias > Xiphias gladius. The sequence goes on along the minus strand of NC_053417.1, from coordinate 14,493,528 downwards.
ATTGCCAAAGAGTTCCTACTATTTCAGGTACTTCGATAGGTTCTCTCATTGCAATAATGAAAAAAGATTATTTATTCTTGAATTAGTGGGCTTTTGTTGAATACTGCTCCTTAAAACACTATTAAAAGACTTTCTAAATATTACACTAACTGCACTTACTTACTGTATCCAGAGTGTGTGTGTGTATGCAGTTTTTATTCGGTACATTCTATTCATGTTCACGCAAGCTTCCAGAAAATAAAATCATGGCAAATGTCAACATAAGTTAAAAGACAAAAAAGAATCTTTATACAATAAAATGACTGACCTGGCTCTTCTTATGCTTTATTGTTGTCAGCATTAGTTCAGCCATGCAGCTTATCTTTTAAATAAGAGCATCAACAGCTTTCTTTATGTTGGACATAAAACAATTGTGCAGTAGGATAAATTTGTTTTAATGTCATTGAAACTAAACGAAACTAAACCACCATTATTTTGTTATTGCATACAGTAATTGTTAAAAAAAACAGACAAATAAAGCAAGAAAGAACAAATGCAAGAGTCCCTGAGAAGTTGTTTAAACAAATGTTCGTCTTTGCTGCTCTTCCCAAGGCCCTCCAAGTACTGGCAGGATTGAGGGGTCTGTTATTGATCAGAATGTTTACGTGTGTGTTTGGATGTGTGAGTGTATTTCCAGCTGGGCCACGCACCTTGTAGAGACAGACATAGGTGAAGGCTGAAGTTGTAATTTAAAACTCATTCATACATATAATCTTTATAAAATGTTATTAACAATTATTTACAGCTTAAAACACCTACCTGGAAGTGGCTCTTAAGTGAGGCAGGACATTTAAATGTGTCTCCCCTTTGCTTGACTATTATCAAAAGAGCCGCCTGTTCCTAAAAACCAGACCAACCTAATATAAACACCACTTGGTGTTGTTGCTTTATGTGTCCCACGCTCAGTGTCATGGTTTAGTGATGACTGTAAACACTGGCCTGCTGATTGCACATAAAAAGCTGATATTCTTAACATTCGATTGAGTTTAAATATTGATCCCTCATTCCCCGCATAACATTTAGGTCATTGGATCTGACAAGAATCAATCATGTAGGTAGATATTTTATTATTTTAATATTTCTTTGTATGAGGTGTGGACAATGATGTTAGAAAGAAAAAAGTGCAGGCAGTAGAGTGAACGATGATTTATTTAGAAATTTCAAAATTACAGGTGAACACTCAAATCAGGCGACTACAGGTATGTTTATCTCCACATCCATTCCTGTATGATTAGGGATAAAAGCAGTGGTTTTTCTTTTGTACACGCAGAAAAAATCAAACAGTGGTGAAAGATTGCAGTAAACTTTATTGTCTGTAAACTTTGTTACTTTGGTGTTAATGTCTTCATGAGTATGTGAGTGTGTGTGTGCATGTGTGTGACAGAAGGCATCATGTTGTGTGGGGCTGCACCCACTTGTATGTTCCCTCATAGCGGAATCCCACCCTCTTCACAAGATCATCTGCCTCGTCTGGACCACGACTATAGACACAACAAATTAAAGACAGAAGGAAGAAAAAATGACCACTTTAAAGGATAATGTGCACACACTTGTGTATTTATTTCTGTCTCGTAAAACAGAAATTACCTTCCATATGTGTAAGGTATAGGACGTGTCTTCTCTCCCTCTATTTGGTGAAGGAGGGGGGTGAAGATCCTCCAGGCCTCCCGCAGCTCATCGCTGCGACAGAAAAAGGAACCATTGAGGTCATAAAATACCACATTTTAACAAAATACAAAGACATTTAACTAGAACAATACATGGTACTACCAACCTGCGCACAAAGTGCATCTGATTTCCGCAAAAGACATCTAGTATCAGTCTCTCATAAGCATCTGGGAGTTTCACATTCTAGGGGAAGATGGCAGCTGTTATAAAATTACATACATGCTCATTTTAGGCTCAATGATCTACAGTGTCTTAACAGGTTAAAGCCTCACTGAGGTAGTCTTTTTGCTGGATTATTGTTTGTTCCTGATTTTTTTTTTTTTGTTCACCCTGTATATAAGCCTCTGTGGAATGAGAATGAATGGACCATAGCATCAATGGTAACACTTTAACCAGTTATAAGCACAAAATAAAAATATAATAAATGGTTTATAACATACTGTAGTACAGTAGTACACAGCTATAGGGACATTCTAAAGTGTTTATTAATGTCAACAATTATAACTTCTCCCCTGAAGGTATATTTTATACCAATACAACTTTGTTTAAATATATTGTCATTCATTATCTGTTTATACACCAGCCTCCAGTGACAGCTTTCCAGAAGGAGGAGTTATAGTTGTTAACAAATACACAAATAAAAACTTACATCTGCTTACACTACATTATAGTGTGGTATAAAACATTTATTACATGTTTTTATACTGCATATAAATGCTAAATAGAGGGCGCGTTAAAGTAAAGTGTTACCACATCGTTCAATAGGAAACAATTGTACCTGAAACCAAATTAAAAAATTAACTTGTCATATAATTGTATTTGTCGCTAAGGCTAATCAGCTTGGCTGGTCCTTATTTGGAAGGGATACGAATTTATTATATTATATTTTATTATAGAATAGTAATCAAGTATTAGGTGACCAACATTAACAAAATCAGTGTCACTGTGAGACATTAAATATCTAACTTTTAAGTGACATGATATACCATGACCAACTTATTTCAAAAATCAATTGACACTGTCTCAACACAAATAAAACACGTCTTGAATCATAAAAATTCTTGAACCAAGTACAAGTTTTTAAGAAGCAAGTTAATTTAACGCACTGACTGTAGGAAAAAAAATATTTCAAGACCTGCATAATGGACTACAATGGATACTTTGAGCCAAGTGAGCCAGTAGCACCTTGTATCTGCTCTTGTAAGTGAGGTCCAGCTCAGTCTCCTCTGGGCTGAAGTAAACCCCCGGCCTCTTGGTCATCATCTTCAGGTAAATGGCTTCGTCCGGCTGCACCCGCACCACCAGCTCGTTCCTCTGACAGCGTTGGCCAAAGATGTCTCCTGGCACGTCAGTGAACTGCAGACGCACTTCTGCCTTCCACTCATTCAGAGCTTTACCGCAGCGCAGAATGAAAGGAACTCCTGATGGATGGGTGGATGGTGCAAGGACAGACAAGAAGGGTGGAAAAATATGCCAGGGAGATAATCAGAGGAGCTCTCATAAAACAGACTACAAACAGAAATATGAGACGGAGAGATTTAAAAAAAAAAAATGTTTAGCCTCACCATCCCATCTTTCATTCTGTACGTAGAGCACTGCGGTGGCAAAAGTTGGTGTGCAGGAGCCTTCAGGTACGGTGGGGTCATCAAGGTAACCCAGCTTGGAGTGGCCCTCCCCCTCAGGGTCCCCCCCGTACTGGCCGAGCACCACATCTGACACTGCAACAGGAGCTATACACTTCAATACCTTCACCTACAGCATTTCAAAAACACAGGACAACAGGTTTGCAATTATATGGATGATCTTGTCATTTAAAAACAAAACAAATGCACAAATTCTTGTTTTCCAATCATTGGTGTTACCTTTTCATCCCTCATGTCATCAGGGCTGGTGGAAGCAGGTTTCTCCATTGCAACCAAACAGAGCATCTGGAGGAGGTGGTTCTGCATGACATCTCTATTAGACGAAAGAAGAAAGAGCTGGAATCAGAGCAAGTGAAGGCTCTAGTGTAACAATGACACTGAATCCAGAGTTTTCACGTTTATCTGTTTATCTGTCTCTTACCGAATTATACCAAAGTCATCAAAGTATCCTCCACGGCCCTGAGTGCCAAAAGGCTCCTTAAAGGTGAGAACCACACAGGCCACACTGTTCCTGTTCCATATAGGTCCAAAGATGCGATTTCCAAACCTGAAAGTGAGAGCATAAAATCTCCTCTGTGACGAAGCTTAGGTTTATACCAGTGGTAAAGTGCCTGAAAATGTGTGTATGGAATGTGTTACCTGAGCACCATGAGGTTTTGGACCATCTCTTTGCCCAGGTAGTGATCTATGCGGTAGATCTGGTCCTCTGTGAACAGGGAAGACAGGTGGGCTGACAGCTCCTGTGAGCTCTGGAGGTCACGACCGAATGGCTTCTCAATAATCACCCTGTTCCAGCCTCTGTTTCACAAACACAGCTGATCGGAACCATGTGATCAAACGGCATGTAACCAATGTTTTTATGGACTGGGAAATACTTACTTGCGGCTCATGCAGTGGGTCTTGATGTTTGTGCTGACATGGTGGTAGACGGTGGGTGGCAGAGCCAGGTAGAAGAGTCTATTGGCGTCGGCCCCCCCAGGCAGAGATGACAGGTGGGCATTGAGTTGTTGGAAGGAGCTGCCGTCATCATACCTGCCGCTCAGGTAAGAGTTCTTATTCAAGAAGGCTAACAGACACTCATTCTCTTCATCAGTAACCTGAGGGAAATGTTGAACAACGATTCCTGAAAACACACGCCAAACAATGAATAATCTTGTCTCAGATAGCCAACGAGGAGCATTAGATGCACCACCTTCATATGGGGCAGACATGCCGTCTTGATGTCCTCCACAGTCAGGTTAGACCGGGCAAAACCCACAAAGTAGGTGTCATCAGGGAGTAGGCCATCTCTGAATAACCACCTAACAGAAGGAACAGAGTCAAAAGCAATGATACAGAACGCTGGCTAAAGGTCAAACTCCTCATAATACAAGGTGGACAAACACCTTTAAAGCAACTCTGTCTTCGACTGGTGTATGAGCAGCAATACTTTACTCACCACAAAGTTGGATAGATCTTCTTTTTAGCGAGATCTCCCTGGGCAAATAAATCAAATGAAAAAGAGATCTGATCATGAACATCTACTGATAATCACCATGGCGGTAAAGAGTCAATCAAGAGTCCAAAGAGTGAGTAAACTTTAAAAAACAGGTGCTTTGAGGTCACAGTGATTTGGAGTGAGTATATCTGTTGAGTAATGTGAGAGAACACCAACCAGAGAGACTCTGAAAGAACTTTGAACACATCCTCTTTGCAGAGCTCTGCAATATCTGAGACTTCATGTAAAATTAAAATAGATTACTGGTATTGAAAAAAGAGAGAAAACAAAGAAGGACAGGAGACAAACACAACTAGATTTTAGAACTTCATACTCAAGGCCAAGGATAGTCTGACAAAATGTTTTTGCTCCAAATGATCCCCTTCTTTCAATGCTTGACAAAGGAAAAAGTAGAGGCAGCACATTTCAGCCAACATATGCTCATTCCCTGGCTTACATCCTCTGATTACCACACACAATATTCCCCAGTCAATTGTTCTCCTATGAGGCTTTGTTGTCACCTCTGTTGGGACCGTCACTTCAAACATTCCTCTAAAATAGTTTGAAATTTTTGCAAACAGAAATGTAGATGATTGAACTGACCTCAGCCTCAAAACAGCTTGTAGGCTTTTACCTAGGCACCTTTTTTAACATCTGAAACATTGCAAAATTTCTGCAGATCTTCGCTAAACTATGTCAAAGGGGAACTATCAGTTAAAATTTTAAAATAGAGTAAAACGTTGGTTATTCGTGTTGTGTTGTAAGAAGTTCGAAGGTTGTACTCACAGAGGCTCCCAGGATGATAAATATGTGTGTGTTGGAATGACTGGACTGCTCCTCTCCATAGAGCTCCTTCCTGAGCTGTCCAAACACCTCAGAGCGAGTTAAAGGCTCAGTGCTCATCTTCTGGCCCATCTGCTCTCCCTACTGTGGCAACCCCCGTTTCCCTATGACTACCTGACAGACACCACAGTAGGGAGAAATTTCAATTGTCATCCTTGCCTTGCAGAAATATTCAGTGAACTAATGCTGCCACCTATTGTTGCAAAGAAAAAATGCCTTTATGTCACTGCTTCCTCCTGCTTTGTAAATGTCTATAACCTCCTGCCCATGCAGTCCAGCAGGTAACTCAAATGTGCAAACTTAATTAGATCAAGTTTGGCAACCTGGAAGAAATCCTGCCTATTCACTTTAACTTACAATTCAGGTCTATTCAGACAAAGCTGAAACAACTGGTTGGAATGTCCCTTGCTCCTAAACCACTCCTTGGATAAATGTTGCACAAACATTAACTGTGACTGAGAAAGTCTTATGGCTTTGTTGCAAAGAGAGTTCTTATCAGTACATAACCTCTGGCATGACAGTTTTCACAGTGTTGTAAAATGAGCAATGAATGTGTTTCCCTGCAGGCAACTTCTTGCCACTCTGGCTCTAAATCCAAATACTTTAATATATTTAGCATCAGTAACCACAGCAAGGACACAGTGAATTTTTATTTCAGGATATGGTACACTTGGTAAATCATTACCGAACATCACTCAGCTAAAACATAAAAGAAAATTTTAGTACTAACATAAGATTAATAATATACACATACACTAATATTACCCAGGACAGATCAAAGTTGTTGGTTACAACTAAGATATATTTCACTGTTTAACCTCGAGAAATTATTTTCTAGATACTCATGATGATAATCAGATGTGACTGATGATAAAAAAAATAACATTTATATAATACAAATCATTTATCTGACACAAAAAAGTAGAATTTATATTAAAAAAAACAAACAAAACAAACATCTCTTACTCTTTAGTAAACTTACACATATTGTCATATTTCACCAATAATTTAAAAAAGAAAAAAAAAGGTCCCTAAATAGTGATTTTCCAAGTTGGAGTGTAAATTCACTGAATTAAGATCATTACAGTTCAGCCATAGTCCCATGGTCAAGCTGCAACTTCTCCAAGCCCACACTCTGGATATCCCCAACCACCCTCAAATGTCTTTCCTGAGTTTCCATGATAAATAAAGTAAAAACAAGTTAAGGTTAAGCTGAGTGTCTTCATCAGATGTGACTGCCTTTGCATTGTCCTCCATCTTTATCCACTCAATATGGCTAAATGTCCCAAGCTCCACACCATGAAGTCCTACTTGAATGTAGAGTTGGCTCCTCAGAGCTGAGTCTGAGGAAGGGGGCACACAGTGCCAGAGGTCACCTGATGGGCATACTGGGAGGTCAGCTGAAACTCCAGCGCTGGTAGACATCAGCAGCATCACAGTGGTCCATCTGTATCTGGCCTTCTTTCAGCCGTAAACATTTCCCACTGCTGGGATTCTTCAGAAGATTTTCCTGGAAAGTAGCATCAGAGACAAATTGAATCACTGCAGAAGCCTGAAAACTTATTTATTCAGCATAGAATGGTTAAAGGAATAGTTTGACATTCTGGGAATGACCAAAACTCATTTTCCTGTTGAGAGTTAGATGAGAAAATTGCTACCACTCATGTCCATCCTGTAGCTTAGCTCAGCATAAAGACTGAAAAAAAGCTAGTCTGGCTCTACCAGAAGATAACAAGATCCTCCTACCAGCACCTCTTAAGCTCACTAATTAACATGTTATATCTTGTTTGTAAACTCTATATGAATAGCCATGTTTAAAAACAACAATATGTGGTTTTATGGAGTTTCTGGAGGCTTTGATGATTGGCCATCACATAACAAGAATCAGAAATCTCAGCTTTTCCCTTGTTTCAATTGTTTATGCTAAGACAGCTAACCAGCAATAACCTAGCTGTAGCCTTATATTTAGCAGACAGATATAAGTCTCGACAAGAAATCAAATTGCAAAGTGTATTTCCCAAAAAGTTGAACTTTTTTTAAACTTAATTTTGCCCCCAAGTGCTCCTCACCTCGGTAAAGACCCACTCCTGCTGTGGTGCCAAACTGGTGCCCTTCCCCTTCAGCTGGCATAGCTCGATCTTCACTTGCTCTGGCTGGGGAGTTGCATGAAGACACAGCTGCTTTCCAATGTTATGACGCAGCTCCTTATGAGTTGTGTATTCAAAGTACTGGAGGAGACATTCATCCACTTAGTGACCGAACTTCACCAGAGAGCATCAAATTATCTTCAGTTCTTCATTTCACAAGAGTAATTTCACTGTACCTGGTTGCCTCCCATGTTGTGACACTGGTACATGATCAGAGGTTTACCTCCCTGGTTGCTCTCTCCAACATCCAGACAGGTGAGAGATCCGGAGTTTCGAATCTGGTGCAAACACAGACGCACAATAACATTAAGATACAGCTGCAGTTACGCAACACGTGACTTGCGTTACGTCATTGATATCCACATACATACAAAGGTAAACATGACTTACAGCTCCATATTTTTCTGGTGTTAAGTCTGGAACAAAGGCCTCTGGGTAGATTGTGTTTAAGTACCAGGTGAAGTTCTTGCACTGCAGCCTCTCTCTTAGTTTCAAACGATCGGAGATGTCCCCGTATTTATTCTGCAACAGTGAAGTAAGTTGGAGTATAAATTCTGAGTTTCAGTATAAATTATAGTCAAAAATGTGGGGGAAGAAAGGTGATAAAAAGGCATTGTATGTAACATCTGAACGCTGTCAGCAGGTCACACTGACCTCACTGGCCATAACTGCAGCATTCTTGTTGCGCCGATAGTAGATATTCTTGTAGTCATCCATCCAGACTTCAGCCAGGCGCACCTGGTTGCGAGTGATGACCTCTGTGCCTTTGGGGAAGGTATGGGGGCTCTTGGTGCGGAAGACATGGCCCACCACAGAACAAGGGATGATCTCTAGCTGACCCCCACACTGCCACACCTGTGAACACATTTGACACAGGTAGCAATTCAGATTCTAACTTGATAGTAGGAGGCAGACTTATTAAGCAATATGTGGAACTGTTGGAGTAGAGATAAGGAGACTGACCCTAAATGACATCTCAACATTTTCACCACCCCAGATCTCCATCTTGTCATCGTATGTTCCAATGTGTTCAAAGTACTTCTTTGAGATTGAGAAGAGACCTCCGGCAAAAGTCGGTGTTCTGAAATTTTCACAGACACGTAGAAAAGCTTTAGGCCCTTAAAAGATTCACGGTGTTCTAAAGGGACACCAACATGATCCTTCTTACTTTACAGGGTAGGTTTCATCTTTGCGCAGTTTTTTCGCATCCTCGGGGATTGACTCCCAGCCAAAAGTCAAGCTCCAGTCAAAGTTACCTCGGTTGAAAGCGCGGTTGGTGGCCACAGGCTTATTGAACTGAAAGGTGTTGAGGTCAATGGTGCTGATCTCTGGACTAACCACAGCAGTTGGTTCTTCAACAATGCGGGCTAACAGGGGCTCTAGCCAACCATGGAAACACTCACCTATACAGGGAATTAAGGACAGCGATCACTTCATATTTCCTTCTTAATCTCCAGCACATAAAAATTAAGTTACTGCCAACAATCAGTATCAGGTGTAGAGAGTTATTATGTGTCAGAGCTTGGCCATGTCATGAGAATGTTGTTATTACATTTAGCATGTTTTTTCCCAAAGAGACAATTATTTGGTACATTTTTGCATCAGTGTTGCCAGGGATGAAAACAAAGTCAGGAAATATACCTAAGTTGGCTGAACTGTTTAAGTAGATGGACATGGAATTGACTATTTAAACATACAGGTTAAAAAAAAACTGAGGGTATAAGAGTAAATCAACATAAATAAAGCATAAATAGCAATTAGAATTTTGATTCCACAAATATAATTGATTATGTGCCTCAGATCAGGTACTTCCTGATCAAAGGTACAGTGTCTGGCCTAACACAGGTGTGTGCGTTCTCTCACAGTGTGCGTCGAGAAAGGTGAGAATCTCTCCCTGAGCGATACTGGCACCCAGCAGCCTGGCTGTGATGAGGCCCTTCCTTTCCAGCTGCCTCACTACACGGACGATCTTCAGCTGACGCACAAACTCCTCCAGCTGGATTTTCAGGTGCTCTGCAGAGATAAAACTGAGTCACTGTGTCTGCCTCAGCTGGTCTTCGTTTAAAACAAAAGTTTTCCAGCTGAAAACGTTCGTCTTGGGTGAGCTCCAGTGGCTGAGGTGCTCACCTTGCTGCAGTGATGTCAGGGTGCACTGAGGGTACACTCTGGTTACGTACGCAACAGAGCACACTTTGAGCCTCAACAAACAGTGATGCTGGGCTTGGTAAGAGGTGCTTAAGACTTCAAACATAAAAACCAAAAGGGTTCATTGAAACAATTATTTCCAGCCTAGTATGAAATAAAACACCTCGCACATACATAAATACGTATGTATATCTGAGAGATCACTTCCAGTACAAAAGGCAATGATGTGGAAACATTGCTGGTAAAACTGGGTCACACTTCCTTTCAAAGAGCGTTTATGACCGCAATGCACGCTGCGAATTTCTCATACGTTTCAGTCTCAGTGAAAGCAGCATGAAATGTCATACATTTAATGACAAAAAAAGCTGTTTCTCTGGTAGCAAAAAGAGGAAGTTTGGGTACAGTAGGAACCACGTAAATACAGCTGAGGGTAGTGGCACGTTAGCTTATGACAGACATATCTGACAAAGAGAATATTCGATGCTCAGTTAATAGGCCATTGAACATTATTAACAAATACTAAATGCTGACAATACACGTAACAGTGTGCATGACTCATTATTGCCACTCAGTCATTTTCATACCTGCTTTCCTCTGCAATGCTGGTCAGGCTAGATGACACGTTTACACTAATCAGTGTAAGTACATCTACTGTGAATCAACTTTTTTAAGGCTTTCTGCACTAACTCGAGCTCACTTTTGGTACAAGGACTCACACGATGTGACACCTGGAATATTAGATAGTATTGCTCGAAACACTGCAGTAAGCCTGGCTTGCATTTTGAATTAAAGTGGGTTATAGAGGCTGAAAAGAACGTTTCTTTTATCCATCTAAAAAGTAAAAAAAATTAACAATTTATTGTATCGTAACAAACATTTATAGACAACACTTATAGACTATATACATGACATTTCCCAAGAGTGAACTTTTATCTTTTGGAATGTAAAGCTGTAGCGCTTAACGTGTTGAATTGTAAAACACTTTATTATGCAAATCATACATTATTATATGAAAAAGTTCTTCTTTTATCATAACTGTTCTGTCACTTCTGCCAACTCTCCCTGAGGCAGAGGTGCCCTCGGAGGGTTAGATGTTCTCCATCTTTCTGCTGTCAAGTTGGTGCCACCGCTGCAATTTGCACTAGACCCAGAGTTGTGGACATGCACATGGAAAATACACCCATGAAACTGTGGACTCCGTTGTCTCTATACAAATATAGCTCAATAGAGGTCTCTTCTGGTATTTGCGAAACCCCACCCACCTGCTACTGTGTGTGCATGCTCCTAAAAATGCTCCTGAAAATCCCCAGCTAACACCATTCTATGTTATCTTATCAAAGCTAATGCCTAACTGTAATTGAAATGCTGCCTGAAAAACTCTGAAGGTCAATTTAATTAACAAATTACTTATAACTCCCCCTGACTAAACTGACTTTACTATGAAACATGCCCTGTTTACAGTGACTGTAGCTGTCAGTACTTTGTGAAGAATGAGGTTATTTTCAGCATCAAATTAATTTTCAACACTGGTGGCAAAAAAAAAAAAAAAAAATTATGAATGAATTATCTGTGCCTTTTTGCTACTCTATGCTGTTTTTTCTTTCCTGTAATGCAGCACTGGTAGTTCTCTACCTACTCTGCTAGTCTGTGAAATTTCATTTACCATGTCTTTTATATTCTGTTGTCAGCTAGTCTTTGAGTATGTTTTGTAATTAGTGTTGTACCTGCAGTACTGGCGTCATCTACCAAGATGATCTCTTTGAGCAGGATAGCAGGAGATGTGTGCAGAACACTGTAGACCGTCCTGAGGAGGGTGGACCAAGCCTCATTGTGAAAGACTATAATAACGCTGGTGGTGGGCAGAGGAGGACAGTGACGAAACTTCCTCTCCACACACCTGAGCGAAGGGGGTGAGCCGCATCAAAACACAAAGATAGACAGAGAGGAGAAGAAAGAGCAAGAGAGCAAAGGTTGTGCAAGAGTGAGTGGCGTATCTGATTAAATGAAAGTCACACAAGGTGTTGCAGAGGCACCTATAACAGACCACTGTTTGCAGAAATTCAAGGTCTGCTCACTAACACTTTAAATAGCCCCATGTGTAAACAGTCAGAAACAGTCAGCTCATTTAAAAGCCACTTAAAATCCCTGTAAATGAAATAGTTCAAAGCCTATCAAGCCTGTGACATGTTCAAATGTCAAGTTGGATAATCATTTACACCAAGTAAAAGTGTTTAGAACGCAGACAATGCCTCAGTCTCAATTATCCAGGATACTGACATGTGCATGCTGCTACCAGTTTTTGTGGTTACATTCAGATTAGCCTTTTAACTACGGCATTTTCCAGGATAATGGTGAGCTCAATATGAAAATGCATGTAAATAATTTTATCACTCTGAGCATGACCCTAACTGAGATGCAGGGTATTATCTGGCCTGCTGTGTACATGTCAGCAAACTTGATGGTAAAACATTGATTAGTCCAAACTATGTCAGATTATTTTGAGAGCACGCTCTTACTCTGGAGGCCTCGTGTCATCCCCAAGACTGCGGCTGATTGAGATACGGTCACTGGCAAACTGGTTGAAACAGTGCCGTGTCATACCCTCCTCCTTCTCCCTCTCCTCCTCTTGGGTCATATGGTCTTTTTGAAATGCCTTCCCATCAGCCCCGGGGCCATTGAGGTCCTGCGGGGGTCTCGCCAGGTGAGGCTTGAGTTCAGCCTGTGTGTAGAAGCCAGTGGGGCAGTTGGAGTCCTGGGTGGGCTGCTCCTGTACCGATGGTGGCTGCGGAGCTCCGATCTGGAAACCAATGTTGTTGACTGCCTCTCGGACCATGACCATCACCTTGTCCTTCTTGTCCACCAGCTCCTGAAACCAGGGGTCCCCAACAGGCGAGGAGCCAACATCCCTCTGGAGAACCACTAGGGCCACCATGAACAGAGTCCCCCCAAGGAGGACCAGTTTCAGAGGAGACATACGCCGGCGTGGAAACAGCCGCATGTTTCAGAAAGGGTGTTGCTCCAAAGGCTGTTAAAGGCAGAAAAACAAATGAATTCCCCAGAAAATGACTAAAATATTTGTGAATGTTACGTTGAGGGTTTCAACCAACCTCTGTTTAAAAATAATATATTCAAAAATCCCACTCGTTATACATTCAGTGAGTTATTCCCGTGGTAAAAAAAGGAAGACGAGCAGGAGACAAATATCTTAAACCGGTTTGTGCGTCTCTGCAACTGTCAATGCAGCAGGTAATCTAGCCAACCTCGCCCCTCCCTCCCTCCCTGCCTCTTCAGGAAGCAGTCCCACAGGGCAGGTGGAGAGAACAGGGAGGAGGAGAGTGTGAACAAACACACCACACCTCTCTGTATACACCTGAATTCAACTGCCCCGGCCACAGTCCTCCAGGACCCACGTGGCAGCAGGTGGGCCGAGACACTGCTGGCTCATTCTGCAACTCCCACGCCTGTTAATAAGTGACGCAGAACGCCTCGCTTAGACACCTTCTCCAAAGACACCTCACCAGTAATGATCACCTGTCATCTGCTACAGGAAGTAGAGTTTGCTACGTGGAGCTTGGCAGGACCATAGGTTCACCCTGCCTTGACACAATAAGAGGCCGTTAGCTGCTGAGTGAAACAAGTTGTCATTGCAATGTAGGACATCTGTGTGTCCTTAGGTGATCACTGTTCAGTGAGGGACTCCACTCTCAAGCCAGCCTCCCTCACAGGTGACTCAAGAGGACGGTCTCTCGGGGTGCCAGAAAAGGGAAATGACCACAGTACAGTCCAGTTTGTTGTCAGTACAGTTAGGACAAAGGAGGTGGAAGAAGGAAAACATATAATACTACTACTCAATTCTATGTGGGTTCGCAAATCTGGATTGACTGGCAAAATACCATTATGTGTCGTCCGGTCAACTTTTCGTATTTTCCAGGAGGAGATGAGGATGCTTGTCAGGATCAAATACTCAACTCTCTGCAGCTTGAAACAACATGAAGCACAAGGAGACACGCTGCGTTTAATAAGATGAGATGCTGAGTGGCCAAAAATGAAAGAGGAAGCTTTCGGTCAGGCTGTGAAGAGCAATTCAAAAATCCTACAGCGAAGCCATGTCTAATCTCTACAAATCACATTTAACAGACGAAACAATAGGACCGCACAGTTGGTCTCGCAAACACACGCTAGAGATGGATACGAATGGGCTCCTACCTCTTCAAAAACGCCGCCGCTTAACCTTAAAATAGGGGCGCAGTTTGTCCGCGACACCTGTTCCGGTCGACCCGATAATGCTTCACTTCTCTGGAAAGTTGCCAAGCGAGCGCGCTGCGAGGCTCCCGGTGCCTTGAGGCGGTCGGGCCGCAGTTTTGAGCCAACCAGGACACAGCGCTTCCGTGGTCTTTCGACTCTCCCCTCAGCCGAACAGGTGCCATTTGTTGAAATGATTAGTCGGAGTCCCCTGCTGGCGGCGCGCGTGCGACTCAAACCGAGTTATTTCCGTGCAGCACGTTAGAGGCGAGTTTCGCTGGAGGCCGAGCACGAGTTCCTGTATTGAAAAAAACCATGCGGCGTGTGCCAAATGCGAGAAAGCTAACACAATACATGACAATAAATAAATATATGATTATAATATATGTGAGCTCAAAACATCAGTGTAAAAGTCTAGTATACTAATGCATATTACAGACACAGAAAAGCTCCCTGTGTCAGGAGCCTATTACAATAACACCTGTGCTTTTTCATCAGGGACTAGGAGGAATTTGCGTCTCTTAATTAATGTCCAGCACAGAGTGCTGTAAGTGAACATTGCTATTACCTCAGCAGAAAATCCATTATTCATGTGCAAGCAATCAAATACTCTCTCCTGTACCAGCCTCTTGAAACTGTAGACTGAGAGGAGAAGGAGGCCTCTCTCGGGTTTCAGTCACGGGGAGAAATCTTGATTGCAGGCTGCTGATTGACTTGGGGTCCAAATGAGAAGCAACTCAAACAAAAAACAACACCACTGAGCAGGCTGAAGCTTTGTTGGGAAGTAGACTGTTTAAAAGAAAAAGAATGAACTTGATTTTGAATTTCAGTTCGCTGTAAATGTCCGCTGGACTTTTCTGAAACAGCAATAGTCATAAATATGTTTAAATATGTTTTACAATTTATTCCTCTCACCGCAGCTTAATGGAGACAAATTGGAGGTTCAGTAGGTGAAGCCCTAGTTGTCTATTTTTAATATATACTGTACTGTAATCTCTACTGTAGAGATCTAAATTAATCTATGGATGCCTTGAAAAGCAAGTTATTATGAGTTTGTTTGTTGTTGGTTTTCTCCAGGATCATTTTTCAAGTTTTTCAAGATCAAGTTTTTTCTCCATCTCTGAAAACAATCTCTGAGGGGTAAAAGCCTTTGTAGCAGAATATCTTTGCTAATTAGACAGGACAATAATGTCACATAATTTACACGGAGAAATTAAAAATCACCTAGAAGAAAACGTGAATGCTTTTGGTACTACTTAGACTGGAGTAGTGGTGTACTTCACCCTCTTGTGGCCGAAACGAGCATTACAAAATCACACACGTCCTAACAACACTTTTTTTTCACTTGCCTTCAGGGCTTCCATAGGTTCCACTGAAAACAACAAGGAAAATAAACACAATGGATGCAAAAACAGCCATTTATTACTTTCTTATCCAAGGGGAATTTAATCAAATCAATCATTGCACTAGTTCTTAAACTGTCACTTTTTAAAGGAAAATACAATAGTGTCTTGTTGACCTTTCATTGTAAGGACAGAGAGAGACAAAGAGAAGTGAGGATCTTTTTTATAGCCTATAAAGGCAACATTTTTAAGGCTCAGACAGAAACGTGAGCATATCAACACCAGATGTAAAGCTTGTCTACCAGTAAAATAGTCTTTCACTTTACAGCAAACATGAAGTCTAATCAATTTGGCCTGTAATACAATAATTCAACTCCTTCCTCAGTACAAAAGGCAATGTAAAGACTGGTTATCTTCAGTAGTAGTTTCATTTTGGGCAAAAATATTTCTATTACATTACATTACATTCATATTATTATTGTTCCAAACAACTAATTTTGGGGGTTACAAGCCTCCATGTGCCAATTACAACCATCTAGTGTCAAATACTGTAGTGTCAAGTTGTGAATATTGGTCCATGAAGAAGGCGGACCTTGGAACTGCATAATCTCAAGGCAATACTTGTGAGCAGATGGAGAATTCCTGCATACAGTTAATCCTGAAGCTGTCAGGAAACCAGTTTACGTTCAAACATTATAACACAATCCAAAATATACGTTTCGTAAGCTTTCGCTTATTCAGGTTGGAATGAAACCAGTCAAAATCACACTCCAGTAAAAGATGTAGACATAATTCTCTTCAAATGATAATTTTGACACAAGATATCAGGAATGGACACACAATTCAGAAATAATATAAAACATGCCTTGCAGTAACCAGTTTGGCAAGAAAGCATTGTCATACAGTATCATAAAAACCTCACAGTGAAAAGTTACAGTATGCCCCTTTAAAGATAAAGATCAGCATTCAGTTATGTGTGCTCACAGCCATGCACACACACACACACAGCCATACACGCATACATACTTTACTCTCTCACACTCACACTAACACACACACACACACACACACACACACTTATAAAATGTTTCATAACAGTTTCACAATCGCTCTTCAGTACCGTGATACTAATACAACTGTTTTTCCTTCGTTTCCTACTTCTTGTTTTTGGCTTGAGCCAGAAATACATTGCCTGGAGCAAGTAATCAATCGCACATATCAGTGGACCACGAAACACCCTCGTGTCCAGACTGTGGCTAATCACAGGCTGGAAGAAACAAAGAAGGCCCTGATAAGAAACACAGACGTCCAAGCAAGTTTGTGGTGAGTGTTTTCTATCTATGTGTGTGTGTGCGTGTGTGTGCGCGCGCGCGTGCGTGCGTGTGTTGTGTGTGTTATCCTTCATGAATAAATCCACAGCAAAAAAGAGTTCGTCCCTATCAACGACAGTGACGTTACCGTGGCCTTTGCTGTCAAAAGATGAATAAATTACTTAAGGTTACTGTACTTTTGAACAGAATCATTAGTGTGTGTTTCATATCAAACATTTGTTCTTTGGTCATTGTCATCCTTCAGGTTGTCCTTGCATATTTTCTTTTGAATAACGTAGTTTTTTTTTTTTTTTTATATGTATATATTTCCTTTTTTGTACAAGGTCATCACAAAAATCCATCCACCAAAAAATAAATAATGACTCCAGATGAAATACTTGTACTATTGCTCATAAACACAAGCATAGCCACTTCCATCCTAAGGCAACTGGGCTTCGTGATCTCTCGAGCAGCTTGGGAAAAAAGCCTTCAAACATGAACAACGTCCTACATGTGTGCATCTGATTACACGACATCATACAGACAGGCCGAGCTCGCCTCTGTCGGCCGTCTCCTGTCCCCAGTGTGTTCGCACGGTACTTCAGTGCTCATCGCCGTGCTGACCACTCTGTCTCTCTGCTAGTCTCTGTCTTGTCAGTGCAGTGGGAGTCACTCTGCGGTCGGCCGGTCTGACGTTAACTGCCCGTGGGCCCGCTGGTGAGGAAGTAAGTTGTCATCTCCCCTTTCCCCTTCACCTTGACAACACCTCGACAGTCCAGCTGGTATCCATTGTTGATCAGTACGTAGTACAGGTCTGTGGTCACCTAAGAGAGGACATGGACATTTGACACCAAAGATGTGAGAAACTCAACCCTGCCCAGGAGAAACACCATCAGTCATTATCACACTGAATAATCTCCCAAAAGCACTATGATGGAAGGATATCATAAATAATGGAATATTATGAAAGATAAGAGTCTTAAAGAGTAGTGCATTTCCTATAAAATTAGAGAAAAATAGATTTATAGTACTCATCTATTAGTACTGAATTTTGATAATCGGTTTAAGTCATTTATCAAGTATAATTGTTAAACATTCACTAATTCCAGCTTTTCCGGTGTGAGGATTTGCTGCCTTTCTGTCTCACATCATTGTAAACTTGTGATTTTGGTCTATTGCTTACTATCAGACACAGCATGCTATTTCAATATTGCTCATCGGACCGTGTGGAATTTGATGGCCATTTTTTAATATGTTTTTACATTCATTAGAGTAAATGATTAACCAATACATCAAAAAAAAAAAAAAAAAAAAAATAGAGCTGAAACAATTAGTTGATTTATCAACTAGTCGATGGACAGAAAATTATTAGCAAAAGTTTTGAGAACTGATTCACTGTTACAGTTGTTTAAACAGGCAGAAATGGTAATTATTCTCATGTTCCAGCATCTCAGATTTGTGTTTTATACTATCTGAAATTGAATATCTTTGGTTTTGGAATTGCTGGTTGGACAGACATCTGATAGGCATTTTTCTCCATTTACCTGTCATAGATTAAATATTAATCCATTAATAAAAGATAAAACCCAATGGATTAATTGACAGTGGAAATAATCATTAGCTGCAGCCCCACTGTTTATATACTAAGTATTGCAGAGGGCATTTTGATTTCCAGTAAGTCATACTGTACAACAGGTGGCAGCATAGTTCTGACTGTAATCTTTGCAGCAGCCGATTTATGGATTGGATTCAGGGCCAGAAAATCTCACTATAGAACAGCTAGACTGGTGTAACTCACACATTTCAAAATGTGCATTAACATCTACTACACATGTATAAATAAGATGGTGAATAACACTGTGGGAATCTTAACTGACACCCATTCTTTGAGGAACAAGCAATAGCTGTTCACTGTGGTTAAGATTTCCCTACTGTAGATGATAATGCTGTGGTAGATGCATGGCCTCTTCAGGGGATTCAAATTTAGCTTTCTGCCCTCATCCATTGGGACATTAGAGCACCATTTATGCTAAAGAACAGCACGTCCACTGCTGACAGGCATTTTTGCTCAAGGGCAATTCTGCAGACCAGATGTCTGAACTTAAGTTCTTAAACTGAAGGACTTTACATTGATAGCGTTGGTATCTTCTATGATACTTTCATAAAGAGCATAGGCAAATGACTTTGTCTCTTTTAGATACCACAAACAATAATTTCAACTGTATGTGCTTTGGCGTGACAGACATCAGTTAGAGCAAATATGTCTGTGGTGTAGACATTTTTTTCACAATGCCAAAGCTTTAAAAAATGGAGACTTTGAGCAAGACCTGGGTATGAATAAACATCAATGACACACATCTTGCATCTGAGAGTGTCATAATGACTAATTTTCTAAGTAAAAGGATTGGTATTTTGCATTTGCATATTCATTTAACATAACTAAAACTGCAAAATGCTTCTTGTGAAGTCCATGACGTGAAGTACCTGGATGTAGTCTGGTACTCCTGTGCTGTCCATCCGGCTGGCCACATTGACTGTGTTCCCCCATATATCATACTGGGGTTTCCTGGCTCCAATCACGCCTGCTACTACAGGCCCCATGTTCAGTCCTGGAACAAATCCCGTATGTGCTGTGTTATATCATATTAGTTACGTCATTTCGACGAAATTATAATGCTGTTTCTAAGGAAGTAGATTATTGTAGTTCTCCCTTGAGAAGGAAAAGGATTTTTTTTAAACAAACAAAAATGCCAATCCAAATAAGATTTATCAGATAATGTTACAAGACCAATCTCCACTGCCTTCTGGACTTACCTATCTTCATCTGGAAGTTGTTGAAGGAGTGCTCATTGATGTATTTCATCTGCTCTCTAAGCCTCATGGCGTAGTCAGCCAGAGCTAGGATGTGTGAGCGGCCTTCTTTATCGTAGGTGGAGTCGTTGAGGCCGGAGGCTGCCATGTAGGTGGAGCCGATGGTTTTGATTTTCTCCAGCTGACGGAAACGCTC
Organism: Xiphias gladius; assembly: GCF_016859285.1. Taxonomy (NCBI): domain Eukaryota; kingdom Metazoa; phylum Chordata; class Actinopteri; order Istiophoriformes; family Xiphiidae; genus Xiphias; species Xiphias gladius. The sequence goes on along the minus strand of NC_053417.1, from coordinate 14,473,664 downwards.
CTCACTGATGATCTAGAGACCAGAAATCAACCGTTTATAAGAGGAGCAAATGAGACAAACAAAAGCAGCACTTCAGCTGTAGGTCAACAACATGCTAAGTGGCAGGACAACACAGACAACCAGGAAAATGTTGATTGTATGCAGCATAACAAATATCTAATTTCCACACCTCATCTAATAAATGTTTCGTGCATTAATTTAAATTAATTAATCTTCTTCCGCTGACCTTTCCTCTCTCCTCACCTCATCAAAATCAGCGATGATCTCGTTGAGCAGCCTGAGACACTCCACTCCCTCGTTGTTAGCCTCCAGCTCAACGTAAAACTCGGAAAAGTTGCTGATGGAGGCAAACATGACAGCGACGCACTCACATGACTGGTAGTACAACTCGTCATTCCGACGCTCCCGCGCAAGAAAGTGGGCGGCTACGTCCTTGGGCAGGATGTTGTGGAGCAAGCGCCGGTTGTAAGCCTGCAGTTCCTCCATCTCCTCCTTCTCCTCTGTGGCCTGAGAAAGGACGGGGAACGATGCGGTTGCTCAGTCTCACTGTCATGTGGCCTCATAACTGAAGTGCTCACAGTTCTTGGTGAGTCATATAGTAGCAATAGCTTGAGTTTTTTTTTTTTCTTTTCTTTTTTTTTTTTTTAAATTTACTCGTGAAACTGTTTCATTTACCTGCAGCTTCCAGAGGAAGTCAAGGCGAGCAGTGGACTCCACCTGCTGGCCGTGCAAGTAGAGAGCCAGAACAAAAACTGTCAGGATTACAGGGGTCATGACCTTTAGGGATACCTTGGTCAGACTGTCCAGGCTGAGGAGTGAAAGAGGAGTTTGCAAGAGTCATGAATGAGGTTTTTGCATGGGAGTAAAATAATGCATGACACCCAACACATACTAAAACATGTAAAAGCTACTTACCACTGTTCTGCAGTTTCATTGAAACTAGGCCTGAAAAATGGGCAAGACAAAGTCACATCAACAAACCATATAAGTCGCTAAAATTACACAGAAGAAAACATAAATTAATACAACTTACTGTTGTAGGGAATCATTAACAGGTGATAATTTCCTGAGGAAAAAAACATGAGAAAGTATTCAGAAAACATAGGGCTTAAAATGATGAAGTAGGTCTTGTACAATCTAAACTTTATCGTAAAAAAGTAGGCCATGCACAACCTAAACCACGGTATTGTGACACAGGAGTTGAACTATTCAGGTTAAAAAAATGGGCAGGACTGAGAGTACATGTTTGCATATACGTGTGTGTTCCTAGCAAGGGACTCACAGGGTGTTGGCAATGACCAGCAGGTCTGCGTTGTCAAAAAGGGCTACCTGAGGCCACTCCACCAGCAGGAGGAAAGTGAGCTGGATGAGCAACATTAGAGCCAGCTTGCCTATGCTGCTGATGTGGAGGAACACGGAGCAGGCCAGCAGGGTCAGCAGCACGCTGTAGCTGAAGTACTGCAACAGAGAGGAGACAGCAGGGGAGGAGGATGATAGGTGAATAGTAAAAACACACAGTTCACGCACACGAGCACATAGGCATGCGCCTGTGTAAACACACAAACAACAGATAACGTTGGCAGACACATATGGTAAAATGTTATGGGACTGACCTCGGGGAAATGGCAGGGCATGGCCTGGCTGGAACACAGGGTCAAACCATCTTCTGCTGTCTTGGTCAGGTTGTGCAGCAGGCAGAGAGTCACCGATGTGTTCAGCTCGTTGGCAACACATTCCTGCAGTTTCTCTCTGCTGCAGGTAAACTGGCGAAGAAGGAAACAGTCTGTCATTTAACAGTCAGCTGATAAAGCCGAAATTGCAAGGAGGAGATACATGCTAATGTTATCCTGAAAACAGAAACTTTAATTATAAAACATTTGAACACCAAATTTTTATGACAATAAAGCCCAGGTAATGGGTTTATAAGGTCGACAGTAACATCCATGTTTGAGAGTTTTAAAAAAAATCGGATAAGGGTAAAGGTCCACATAACATGAACATTTTTGATGAAGCTCACTTGGTTATTGGTTATTTAAAAGTTTTGACATACGTAGGGCATTTTAGATTTGAAAAATAGAGTCACCAGTTCTCTGGTGAACAAACTATAAAGATTGGTGTTTTTAAATTACATCAAATATCTTAACTCTCCTAACAATATCATCCATGCTGACGTATCAGCCGAGATCTAGCAGACAGCCCGTGGGCGAATGATTAGTCACTGTAAGCAGGTGATTTTATACAATAGATTTTCCTAATCTCTGTCATGTAGGTGTTGCTGGAGAATTTTAAATCCCTTCAGTCATATAGCATTTTTTAATGCAACATTGGTAAAAAAAAAAATCACAGGGAGAAATACAAACGATCAATAGCACAGAATTAGGGAAAGCAGCTGCAAAACTTTTTGGCTAGTTGGCTGTTGGAGCGTGAGAGAATAACCAATCACAGCCTAGAGAAACTCTGCAGTTCAATCATCAAACAAGTGGATCAGCACAGCATAAAAACTGCAGATACAAGCTACAAGGCACAGAGAACAAAGATAGTGACGCATGAGGTGACACCTGTCCTGAGCTGTCTACAATCAAACCTGATATTTCAAAGATGCGCAACAGGTATATACTGTATAGTATATACAGTTAATAAACATCCTTGCTGAACTGTGGTCACAGCATAGCTTCTGAGGGAGACAGGTTTCTACGTACCATCATTTAAAAAGTACATTTAATGTTGCTGATGCATGGAAGTGAGTTTTCAGTATCGATAAACTCATTTACTAATCTTTCCATAAATTTAAACACTTTTGTTGACCAATGCATTTGTAATGTGGCATGCAGTAGCACTAGCATTAAGCATGTTTTAATCCACTCACACACAAACTCAATGGCAAATGGGTCTATATAATGTTAGTAAACATGGAAAGAATATGACGGTTGAAAATACACTGATTTCTACAACTCCATCTGTCACATTGTCGGATTATGATTAATTACAGTTCAACCCTTAATTATAGCATCTCCTTAGGCAAATTGGTCTAATTTTAAAAATGCAGAGATGGTGCAGAATTTCTTCAAATGTCTTGAAATCTGATCAGCAACATCTGAGATGAAGTGTAAAATAGATTAATGGAAAGACAGACAAATGAAACTGTGGCAGATAGCCACATAACTCCTTCCCTGATTATTGTGTGGGACATCTTGAAGCGACATGTTAAGATTAACAACTGTTACACGATACAAAAATGACCAAATGAAGAGCTTTAGTCCCTACCATATTAGCAAAAGAAGAGATGAAGAGTAGGAGGATGGTGAAGACGCCCACCAGTGTGCTGTTTGCACGAGACTGGACTATTTTCTTGGTTACAGTCTGCAAGGCAACTGGGAAGAGCTTGAATACAGGCAGCAGGGACAAGATCAGATAAGAGAGAGTTAATACCATTAGTGATGTGGGCTGAAGACATGTGATAATGACTATTATCTGAAGATATCTGCAAGAGGAATCATATGATTGATGAAGGCCTTTATTTCTTACTTTAATGCAGGAGTAGATGGCACAGATGAAGAGGATGTTGGCGAGGATGATGAAGATGCTGATGTAAAGACCAAGCATAAGTGTTGTTCTGCGGAAGAGAAGAAAACAGGCTCATTAGGATTTATAATTCTCATTAACTCCTCATAAACTAATCGAGACCACATTTCCTGTCCACGGAAACTGGGAAAAGCAACTTACCAGAGTGAACTACTTACTTTGGGAAAATTATCATCTGAATGAAACAGATGCAACAAAAAACAAGGAGTGTGCAGGCCACATATCCCCCAAAACGATCATCAACCTTTTTGGAGTACTGAAAGTAGAAAATCAATGAGAACTTAGTTTCATCGCAGCTCGATTAAAGAGGTTTATTCCACAGGGAGTTTTGCTGAATTACAAACAAACTCCCATCAAATACTGACCTTTTTCTCAAGGTCGACGGTCTGAAAAGTGAGCAGAAACTTCTTGACGTGATCTTTTCGCAGTTGGTCGATGCTGCGTGCATCGATGGCCCGTCCAAGAAACTCATCCACCTCATCCTCAGGGTTCAGGGCCTCCTGAGTGCAGCGGCTACGAGGTAGATGGAACAATAGGTCACTGTTTGTACAGTATGTGTGTGTGGATGTGTGTCCCTGTGTGAGGGAGTAGGCCTATGCTGTGACAAACAGGATGACTCAGAGCTAATATGGTATTAGTGCTGGGTTGGATCTGACTGTATAAAACCAACAGTGGGCTCTAAAGTTAGACTGCTACAGTGACAGTCTGCCAGTCAACCACTAATAACAAAAGCCCCCCTAATAACAAAAACTGGGGCCAAAACACTCACTTGTCTTTGCTGGATGCTTCATCGATGCCCTGAGGAAAACAAAAACAGAAAGAGAGTGAGACAACGAGAGCAAAAAGCTGAGACAGTGCAGGAAAAAGAAAGAGAGAAAGGGGAGAGATTATCGTGTAGCCACAGTAGAACTGAAAAATAGACAGAGACACAGACATCTGCACAGCTAATCCCTGAGAGCCAGACTGATGTTTTAATTAATGCTCGGAGGCTTCAAATTACACCCTCTTTGCCCCTAGGGCTCAAACCCTCTGAGATGGAGAGGACAAAAGGAGGAGGAGAGAGAAAGAACTCACGAAAGAAAAGGAAATGAGACTTGTAGCATAAAGAGAAGGAGGAAGTGAGAGAGAGAGGGTGAGTGAGAAAGAGAAATATCTGCAGCTGCAGCCTAACAGATTAGTTTCCCTGGGAGTCCCGTTGTAGCCCCTGTTTGTTTGATGGGAACAGATCAATACTTCTTCTCACATTCCCACTGACAGCTTTAGGCTTTTCCATATAAGGAGTGCTATACACATCTGTAACGTTCAGGCCCTCAAATTCCCACGTACAGAGCATCTTATTCATTCATGGTATTCTCAAAGAAGCACGCCGACAGTCCACAGCCATGCTAGCAGCTTTGCGCCCTGCACATAGGCGCAGTTATAACGTCAACATGCAATCAATGACAAACAAAATGCTGATTTAAGCAGATTTGATGTTTACATATTCACCTCATTTTAGAGTGTTAGCATGCAAACATTTGCGTATTAGTTTAAGACAGTAAATTGGAAATAATATTGTGGCCATAGTTGAGAAATTGAAGAAAGATTTAAAAACCATAGACGAACTGTCTAACAGAATAGGAGTGAACTAAGGGCTAATGAACATTATTATTACTTGCATGTAATACCGCAAAAAAGTTTAGTGTTACTTTAGCGCCAAACACGACGTATAGCCAAGGCTGATGAGAATGTCATTAGTTTTGTAAATCCATTTACTGGACAAACATTTTGACCTGATGATGAAGCCAGAGAAAATGCCCCAGGATCACCAAAGTTATTACAGTTCATCCAGAGGGAGACATGAATGTCGGTACCAAATATCGTGGCAATCCATCAGTTGTTGAACTATTTTTCTCAAAACCACAAATGTCAACCTACTGATGGCGCTAGAGGAAAAGTCAGGGGATCACCGTAGTTATTACAGTTCATCCTGTGGAGAACATGAAACTCTGTGCCAACTTTCATGACATCTATTCAATAGTTGTTGAGATATTTCAGCCTGGACCAAATGAGTGACTGACCGACATTGCCATCCCTTTAGCCATACCGCTGGTGTGACAAAAAAACAAAACAACAACAGAGTTTAAAAATCTTTATCAGATGCTTGATGACAAAAAAGAAGGTTAGTATAAAGTGTATTGATAGGAAGTTGGTAAGAATTCTTCCCAGCAATAGCCCTCTGACCCTTGAGTGATCACATAAGAGAAATATCTAGAATTAACAGCTACTTTGAGGACATAATTAGAAAGGATATTTATGATTTGACTTCAGAGAGTGGAGAGGATGACAAAGAAATCGAATAGAGACGAGAAGAACAGGTGCCACGTGCTGAGTTAAGGGCTCCCTGCACATATCTCACCATCTGCCTGAAGGCTTTGGGCTCCTTGGGTCTGGAGAAGGACCTGTCAGGAACCCAGCGTGGCATCAGTCCCTCAGCAGAATTTGCACGTGCTCGCTGCATCTTGGCCATCATAGCTTTCTCCTCTTTCTGGAAGTGAAGAAATCCCACAAGGATAGATGCTTTGACAAACAAGGTCTTCTATGCCAGGTGACAAGCCATTATATTGTTTGTGTGAAATACGGCACTAGTGTGAAGTTCTGATGAGGACTCAAGGACGAGTGTGTGTGTGTGTGTGTGTGTGTGTGTGTGTGTGTGTGTGTGTGTGTTTGATCATGCACTAACCCTCTTTTGGCTGCAGCCCAACACCAAGAAGGTTTCAATGTTGTGCTCCTTCAGGTAAGCATTCCTCTCTCCTCCAAATCCCGGCTCCACCTCGTAGTCTCCGTTCAGATATTGCAGTGTGGCTTTGGTGATGTGGATACGCCTACACTCACACACACACACACACACACACACACACACACACACACACACACACACACACACACACACACACACACACACACACACACACACAAACACACATAAACATACAGTGTGTCAGAAACTAAACTGCCTATGGGAGCTTACGTCAGTACACTTAGCAGGTGGAGTTGGAGGGACTTACCCTGCCTTCCCCCCAGCTTCCATTTGGTTGGCGAGCGTCACGTCATTGGACCAGACGTCAAACTGCCACTTGCGCAGGCCCAGCACCCCGCAGTGAACGCGGCCACTGTGGATGCCCACCCGCATGTTCACATTAACGCCCGTCACCTCTCTCACCAGCCTGCAGATGCACACGCACACACATGCACATGCTATTGTCAAAAAACTAGTGTCACCTCCAGCTTCATAGTGTCTCTTTGATACAATAACAAAGCAAAAATCCTTACTTAACCTTCAGCGGAATATTACTACGTGACTGTGAAGGTGTGTGCCCCTGCTCTGAGTGTGTGGGTCTTTGCTTTTCGGTGCATTAGTGTGCGCTTGACTCACGAGATGGCTTCAATCATGTCTACTCCCATCTCCACACAGCAGTGGGCGTGGTCAGCCCGGGGTTCAGGAAGCCCTGACACACAGTAGTAACAGTCCCCTAGGATTTTAATACGCAGGCAGTGGTTCTCCTGTACGGTAAAGACACACACACATACACACAAACACACACATACACACACGTAAAATATTAGGCCCTCAATTACAGCTAATACACAGCATGCTCATGTCAAATTCAGAGCCTTTAATGCATAATTAAGAGGACTCATCAGTCTCAACATAGTCTAATTGATGTGTTACACAATGCTTAAGTACCCCCCCCCCAAACAGTTACATAAGCAGCAGTGGTTAAAAGTTCTGCTGTGAAAATGGTGGCGGCAGGTGTCAATGCTCACCGATGCCAGCTTGTCAAAGCGGGCGAACAGCTCGTTCAGCGTCATGACCAGCTCCTGGGCTGTGCACTGAGACGCCAGGCTGGTGAAGCCCTCAATATCTGCAAACAGTATGCTGAAGAGGAGGTGATGGTGGTGGTGGGAGGGAGCGAGGGAGAGGGTGAGGGTAACCAATAGAGGAGGGGAAAAGAAAGACAAAGAAGACGGAGAACGAGATCAGTCAATAAAGTATAGAGTTAGTTTCCTCCTCACTGTCCAGCTCCCATGTGAGCAGGGGACAGAGAGGCAGACATTTGTTCAGTTCTGGCTCTCATCATGTAGGCCAATGTAGGTCACCTCCTCCAGCCTGTCCCTCTGAGAACACCACCCCCCATCCCCCTGTCTGCATGCCTTTCATTGCTAACTTTTGATAGTAATGAATGCGAGGATAAATAACACCCCAGACACTGAGTTCCAGTTGAAGGCGACAGATGGCGTGGTGGTCCCGTGATGTCGACCACTGTACTTTTAAAAAAATAATGTAAGCATCACAATTGACAAAATCTGAGCGAATAAAACCAAAACTATTTGCAAGATACTACTAGGGGATAAATATAAGAAAATAAAAGGGCTAATTTTAACTATAAATTATTGGCATAATTAAATTAACAATTAACAGATTTCACTACTAGATAAATAAAAAACATACTGAGCGTCTCTTGACTGAACATAGTTAAAAATATAGGCCTGTTTTAAAAACATTAGTGATGTAGATAAACCTTCAACAGAACCAGAAAACATGAATAACTTATTTTGTTGTTGTCTAGTGTTGGTACTTATACAAAATGACTGGTACATCAATTTGGGAGAGACAGCGGGTTTTAATCTTGTGTTTCATTTGGATAATGGATTGTTCCTGTAAGTTTACATCTTCGTAGAGGAGCAGTGTTGCGACAGATTGTTCCAATAAGTGCATCACCTGTACCTAATTGCGTCACCTCTGACAGAATATCTCTGCTTGCAGCCTCGTGTCTTTGTCCCCCCACCACCATCTCCACCACAACCTGAAAAGCACCGGCTGCGCTCGACAGTAGGCTAATGGATGGAAAGTTTTAATCATCTGTTGGTACTGAGTTATTCCCACTCAGGAGGTGAAATCCAGTGGTGAGGGCTGAGACAGGGGGCCAGCAAACTTGAGGTCTGCCTCCCGTCATTTGCTGGAGAAAGCACAGCAGTGTGCCTAAGTCAATATCGTTACTGCAGCCGGTGCTATCAGTGTCAATAAACAACAACATGCATAATACATGCTGTCAGGGAAATAGCTCTTGGAGTGACTCTGTAACTGACACATCAGTCAGTGGAGTGAGGTCAAAGCCACTGGTGTTAGCTGTGATAGCAAAGTTCTCCAACACTTTCCTGAGTGTCTGTTGGTATGTTTGTGTAGAAGTATATCTGTGTATTTATCCGTGCTTACCTAACATTGTCATGTTTTTGGATGTAGATCTTGTGGAACATCATATCTTCCTTCTTAGCACTGATATCAGCCTTCATCTCCATGGCAACGTGCCTTGGCAGCACTGACAGCAGTAGGCGCTCCTGAGAGAGAGTGAGAGAGAGAAAGTGAGCGAGAATAGACAGAGAGAGGAATTAAATGAAAGACGGAGAGAGAGAGAGAGAGAGCCCATTCATTTTCATCAGTTTCCACCGTTAGAATGCTCAATGAGTCACCCTGCCTCGTTGGCATCTGCGTGGGAACGTGTTAGTCAAACAGAGAGGAAGGCAGATACGTGTTATACTCCAGAACATATTGTTGACCTCAAAAACTGAGACAAATAAATCAGACTAGAAAATGGAGACACTCACTTGTTGCTCTTTTGCATTTGTGTGTGTCCGTCTTTAGTTTTCCTACAGGACGTGGGCATGGCTTCCTCCCTCAGACATGCATGTGCCTGTGTGTGTATATGTGTGTGGGCATATGTGTACCTGCTGCTGGTTTTCCCTCTGCAGGTGCAGTCTGGCCTGGATGTATCCTCTTGTCTCCTGGAAGGCTTGCCTCTGGGAGACCTCAGCAGGGTAGTGGGTACAGATTCCAATCATGTTAGTGCACATGAAGATCAGCACGTTGGCACTGACCTGAAAACACACACACAGACACATAAAACATGACAAAGAGGGTGAAAAGGGAGAGAAAAAAAAGGCATTAGAACCCCACCAAGTACGCACATGTCACATCACAAGAATACAGTGAACTCTGCCTGACCTGGGTGAGGTCAATAAACAAAATTGATAACACTCTATGTCATAGGATTTACTGCAAGGAGAAAAATTCCTCAAATGTCTGAGTGGCCATTAGATGTGATCTGGTTAGAGATGATGACCATGGCCTTGTGGTTGCTCAGCAAGATGACATTCTGCTCATGTTGGACTATGAATGGCAGATGGTTAAATGTGATGCATGACTGGGAACATGTGAAGAATCCGGTTTTCGTTCTGCTTGAGTTGAAAGTTTATATTGTCTTTATAGTGTGTATGGAATCCGCTCAAAATGAAAAATATCAGGGGCAGATTCGTGTGGCATGGGAAAAGGCGACTTTTGTTGAAAAAGCCGAAAACAGATGATTTGACCCCGTAGTACGACAGAGACTTTTTTATGCAACCGGTGTTGCGTCTGAATGTACAGAGCTTTAGACAGTAGTGAGGAAACAGAAACAGCCATTACTATTAGTTTTTTCTGTGTACCCAGTGCAGGGAGGTATGTTGGTTGAACAATGAGGCTCTGAGAATGCAGATGCACAAACTGTAAAACAGCATTATCTGCAGCTTGAGTAAATTAAGTTTAGATATAATGTACAGTTAGTTTTGTGGGGTCGTCGACCCTAAAAGCATTCCTCTGTGCTGCTTTCTGTCTGGGACTGCGTGTTTCTGGATGTGTGTGTGGAAAGCCAGAGTGTAAGTGTGTGAGTAATTTTTCTTCTCACTAGTCTACAGCTAAGACCGAACATCAGAAATGGAGCTTTGAGCTCTGGACTTCCCCTCTGTTCAGAAACACACAGGCATGTACGCGCACACGCAAGCACACGCAAGAACACACACACACACACACACACACACACACACACACACACACACACACACATCCTCTCCATGTTCAGAAACACACTCCAGCCTGGGAAAGTCTCTTGACCCATGACCAGAGCACTGAGTGCTTCCTCTGAAGATGATATCATCAATACTGAGAAAAAGACATGCAGGCAGGGTACACACATAAAGGCTGAATTTCAATCATCTTAATAACAACATTATAACTAAACTGTAGGACTTGAAAAATCTCATCAGCCAGTATCAGTATTTCTGAGCCATGGCTGGTATGTTGCCAAACCAGTATGTGTTTGTGTGTGTTTGTAATTTGTGTTTATCAGAAAGACAGCAGAAGACAGAGGCAGAACTGGAGATAGAGGATGATTATCTGTACACATGCATACATCACATATTTTCATGCATGTCTTTGTCCCATCAAAATGTGAATAATAAAGAAATCAAGAGAAGCATTAAACTACTTAGCTACTTAGCATCCACACATTAATCATAACTCCCAACGAAAGTTTACAAAAACACAGCCTCAAGCTTGTAGAGTGATGGCAGGCTTTTTACCATGATTCTGAGATCAGGTTTACACTGTATACACAAGAACTTGCCCTTTGTTGTCACAACAAGTCAGGGACAATCTAACAACCTGTGGTTTAACAGATCATGATTATCCAGAGGACAGTCACAGGCAAATTCCGTTCTGTTTGTTTGAAAAGTTGTAGCTTCTTCTTCCAAACAAATGGCCAAACCAGATTAGGAGCACGGCATTTAGCAAAAATAAACACACTAATGGTTTGCAGGTGCAGAAGCCAACATGCCTTTGATATATTGGATAAATACCAATCCCTGATGTAGCTGCAGCACACCACTAATGAGGAACTAACTAGAATTTATTGCCATTTTTTATTTCTGAGGGATATAGATGCAGCCAGGTTCCCTCAAACAAGTTTTCAGGATGGACTAAGAAGAACTTTTCCCTGAACTCCTTGATGCAGGATGACAGAGAATGGCTGATGCAAACTGTAAGTCAACTCTCAGGGATTCAGATCAAAGCGGTCAGGAGGTGTGGGGCCTCTCATCATCAGGCTATTGAAGATCAGGTGTCAGGACCTACACAGAACATCCACTCGTTTTCTTTGCATGAATGGCTGAGCAATTGTTCTCTACGTGAAACACTGAATTTGTGCCACACCGTCGCTCAATTAACGATCAGCCTATTATGTTTACTAACAGGCCAGAGCTTCCTGATAAGTTCTGCAACATAATGTTACAGACCACCAATGGAGACCCGGCAGTCCAGTCTCGAACGGCGCTGATACAACCTGATCGCATTAATCCCAAGCAGATGGCTCTGAACAGAGTGAGCCAGATAACTTAGTTAAGTGGCCTGTCTGAGATACAGGGCCACCTGCAGTTCCCAAGACCACGCTTCTCAGCAGTGCACTCAATTTACATTCAGGAAATTCAGCTTTCCATGTGAGCGCGCTCAGATTTCGGTCCAAGTTAAGACATTCCTATCAAATTGATGTTGATAGTTTGGCAACAAGCGTAGAGGGTACTTAAACGCAGCTTAGGAGGTCCCGCATTTGGGGTTTTGTGTATTTTATTGAACAGGAAAACACACAACAGGGCAACGATAGCAAGGATACGCATGTATTTGCAAATGTGATGCAAATGCAAGTGCAGCACTGAAACTCCCGCAAAAGCTCCAAAATATAAGCAGGTCCGCTGCATTCAGGTTTAGCTTTTTAGAGCTGAACAACAATTGACTGACTACATCTTGAATGATAGCTCAATATAACAGCGTGATAGCACCAAATAATTGAAATGAAATTGTGGGGAAACATGATGAACAAAGCTTGTGTTATTGCAAAGTTATACAGTATTGTCAAGTCACCACATGGTCTGGAGATTTGAAGCAGAAGCATTCATCGAGGCTTTTGAATAAATCTTTGTGTGTGTGTGAGTTATGCATGTGCATGTATGCATGACACCTTTTGGACTGGCAGCTCTTTGATCTTGAAGCTTGTTTTGTCTGTTGTTGCACTTATATCACTCAGGCCTGCAAGTCCAGGGCCACTCTGACACTCCACTCTCCAAATAGTGATGTGGTGTAAAGAGGGCAGAAGCGGCTTCTCATCATTAGCACGGTGACACTCTCTTTACAACCACTAAGCTGGACTTAGACTATCTTCCTCTGATGCCTCCTGATCATTCTTCCCTCAGACTTTTGGCTCTCAAAGAAAAGCCTCGCTCGACATTTACTTAAGCAGGAACCTCTTGGCGGTGAAGTTAAAAGGAGTCCAAACATTGGCTTATAAGGTGCGGTTCCCAGGAAGGTGCTTTATAAAGTAAGGCAGACGGATAGCATTTTAAAGAATGAATTAAGGAACGGGATGGAAAAGATTTTTGCTTGGCAACCACACAGCAAATCCATTTCGTCTTTAATAACATCCCACTGGACAATCCCCTCACACACAAGCATGCTGGAATGTACATATGCGCAGATCAGGTTTACTGCAAGGTCGTTATCCATTCATTCAGAGACCAAACTGATGCCACAGTTGATATGTTCTGTTGATTAATAAGAGATGTTTTCAAGACATTTAGGCCTGCTGCACGGTGGTTACTGTAAAAGTGTTTCTTTTATTTTTAAGTAGGTTCAGCAAAGGCTACTGTAGAAACCTATTGTTGTGAGCAGAGCTGAGGTGGTCACATGTTGATGAATCTGTAACTAATATTAACTCCTATGACAATACATTGAGAGGAGGTAAACTAAGAACTGATAATCACAGATATGACATGCTGTCACTTATAGAATAAAGGTATTGTTCAAGTAATCAATGTTTGGGTTTTATCCAGGAGTATCTGAAAAGGCCTGCAATGAAAGATAAGTTCAGATATCTCAGCAACCCTGAGCTCCACTAAAGCTGAAGTTTAAACTTTAAAAGGCCAGAGTGCTAATTCCCAAAAGTCAACACACGGGCTCTGGGGACACTGACTGCTGTTGACATGGGGGCTACTCTCCGGCACATGACCTTTGATAGGCATCGAGAGCTTTTAAAATGTCCTACAGAGATGAACGTCAAAGCTCACACTGCAGATCATAGCCGGAAAAGATAACACAGACAATACTATGAGACTCTGTTGCACTAGTCCTGATCTAATTGGGGTTACTATAATGTGTAATTACTGAAATACGAAAGAAGCTATTCCTTATAAAGATAGATTTTGGAGAGGGGTGGGGTGTCTGTCTTTGCCATCTTGGGTCTCTGCCATCTGGAATCAGAGCTTTGTTTTTCATCATAGCCTGGGCCAAACCAAAATTGGTCTCAGGCGACCAGCGAGGCCACGAAGTAATCTTTGTGAAATGCTCAGGCAAATTCCGCAAAGCTAAATAGAGCTGGACCCAGGCTGCACATCTGTCAGAAAAACAGATCCTGAATTAATACTTGCACATAAACGTCCAAACATGAGGAACATCTCCCAGCGAATTACTGACTAAAGCAAACTGTAAGCACCAGTTAAAACTACCCACTCCATTTTTCTAAATAAACATTTTTCATCAAATCAAAAAGATTATAATGCTCATTTATCTTTATAGTTCAATATCTCAACCTTCTATTTATTCTTGTTTGACTAAAGTTCAACAGCTACAACGAGCAAAATTATATCGCTCCTTATTGGAGACAATTTGTGTTCGGCTGGTCATGATTTTACCACTTCTGTATCTGTATGTGCATGTAGAGCCTGAATACAATGGTCAAGATCCAGCAACAAAAGAGGATTTACACAGAATAGAGGGAAACAACTTTTAGTAAAACTGGACACAAATATTATTGGTTTTATTATTCGTTGTTGTATTTGCACTGTCATTTGAGGGCCTTAAACAAGGCCATTCCCTAAAACAAAGCACAAACATAAACACATGTTTTAGTTGCCTTATTACTTTCTTGTGGTTTACTTAATTTGGCAGAATTATACCATGTAGCATCTTGGGTTTAAGTCTGCTCTGGGACATTTATCAATTATTCCCCTTTCCAAGCATTTCCAGTCTCTGTGACCTAAGGAAACAGCCACAAAATAATCTTACATAAAATGGGTGAGCAACCTCAGGTTTTCAAGGCTTATATGTGCTTTAATCCAAGGTCCATTCTGTTTTTACTTTAGGGCTGAAAATAACAATGATCTTCATTCACTGATAAATTGTTTAGTGTATAAAAAGGCAGACATTTGCGAAAAATAGTGTAAACTGTTCAACACAATTTGCCAAGGTCCCAAGGGTAATCTTTAAATAGCCTGTTTTTGTCCACCCGAGTACACAACCCAAGGATATTCAATTTATTATCATAGACTTGATTGAAAAGTAACAATAAACTAATGCAGATTAATTACCAGTCAATCAACCAATGGATTAATAAACTTATTGCTTCAGCTCAATTTGACTTCTCTCATTTAAATTTTTGTTTTCTTCCCTTAATAACATTAGTAACAGAACCAACAGGAATTGTATGCCCTGTCTTCCCCTTTTCCTCGTTTGAATTATTACTCAACAGGTAACATGAATTAATTAATGTCTATAAGCATTAAATGTACCATTGTATTAGATGATCTTTACACACAAAGCTGTAATTTGAAGCACATTAGCGTCTGTTTGTCAGTGGTCTTGGCTGCTCAGTGGTCCGGGGTCAGTGTTTTGCTGGAAATGACAGAGGGAGGGAGGGTGCAGGACTGGATACAACACTCTCCCCCCCAGCTGTGTCCTCTCTAACCCCTCACTTCCTGCCCACTCACACCCTCACACAGCACAGCTGCAATTACTGCACGGCGGGTAAAGGACACAAGATTTGGTTAATTAGCCTAACAAACCAACCAGCTCCATTCACTCCTCTGTTGGCTCTACACACTGATTTGAACTATGTGAGGGAGTCCAGACCTTGAACTGTGTGACTGTGAGCTAAACATCCAGGAATTCCCATTTCAGTTGCTATTGCCTCCATCTCCTTTTAAGCACAATGTACGACATGACTCCAAGGCCACCATTTCACTTTGATAGAGACCAATGTAACACAACTTTTAGTCTGTGAATACTGAGTAACAGAGTTAAGAGAGAGGGCATTAAACTGCATTAAATGAGATGTGCATGAGTGTATGTGGGCTAGATGTTGTAGCTCCAATAAAAACATGCAAGAGTCTAGATTCACTGTCCACTTATATAAGCATCTGCTAATATTCAGTTTTAGGACAGTTTTAGCCACTGCCCTTTGCTGTTGAGTGTCCTAACCACACACAATATTGACTTTTACTATAAAGCATACAGATCAATCCTGGGACAAGAACAACAGGTTATAGTTTAAACAGTAGAAACACATGAGGAGTTTGGTAACTGCTCCAACTAAAGTTTTGACTTGGTCTTCCATGAGTTGCTCAGTAAAGGATGAGCTGATACTGAACTCATGCATGTAACACATCCACCTCCTGGGCCAACTTCAGGAAGTGTCACAAGTCTGTGAAGCCTGATACATCAGCAGCATTTCACGGGAATAAAAGCACAGGTGTAGAGTTTCAACACATGGTTTGAAAACTACAAGCTGAACTGCTACAGTATATGTCTTAGTGTTCTGACCTTCTATGTATGATGTCCTGAACATCTCTGCTCAGCCCTTAAAGGCTACACACACCAAAACAAAGACTCTTGGAAATGCGATTCAACCATATTGAATGTTCAAAAGAAGGCAGAGTGCAGCAGCTTTGACTGTTCTTTACAACATGAACACACTCATGACACGTCATCCCAACAAAGAAAACAGTACTATCTTTTTGTAACCTTAAAAGGCAAGGATTTTTTTTTTTTTGCGTAAGGAGCGAGGATAATAAATTAAGACAGGCTTTCTGCACACTTCAGTGAAAGGATCCTGTGATCCTGTGCACAAGATAGTGTAACTTCCTTTGGATTTACCCTGTGTGTGTGAAATTACATCATGGGACCAGGGTCTTGTTATTGTATCTGACATCATTCAATGAAAATGTGCAAAAGACAGGCTGTGAGACACAAAGGCTCAGTGCTTTAAATGGAGCAGCTAACAGTAAAAACTATCTACACTGACTGGACAAAATCCTTAGGACGATCTGCACTTTCCTTTTAATAAGCTGGTCAGGTGAAAGTTGAAGAGATTGAGCAGCTCAGAGAGGGTCTTATTCTTACAATGCCTTACAATAAAGACGTGTTGTGCAGAGCGGTGTACATTTCAATTGCAGGGAGGTGTTCCCTATTTGTACACTGATAGTAAACATGTTTGTTATTTAGTTTCACTCCAGTAGTGCATTCTTATGCCGGCCCAACATCTGTTGTCACTGTTTTAACTGTCTAATTGTAACTGGGATAGCAGGATAACAAGTCAGTTGGCTAGTGTGACGGTGACCTTTGACAGAGATCCATACACCTTCCTGTCACCAGTGCTAGCATAGGGTGCACTATGCTCACCGGGATCCAGAGTAAAACTGCCCTTGAAAGCCTGGGAGCTTGCATGCCACAAAGATCAACATTTAACACCACTAATGGATTCCTAATATATATCTTTTGGCCATCCGCCATGGCAGTTCAGCCTTAAATCCCTGTATTTACTTTTGCTGAGAGCCAAGATGTTAGTAAACTATGAGCTGTTATTAGAAGCCTTCACTTCCTCATCCCCAACTCTCGCAGCTATTATTAGCCCAGCTATTATTTCCCTTATCATTGGCTGTATTTTAAGAGCAATACTTCACCTATCCCTAATCCTAATTGTTCCCATCCATGGTGGTGGAAGTTATCCGAGTTTGTATCATTGCCTCTGGTTGTAATACAGTAAGTGGATGAGTCACAATCTCTCTCCCTTTCTGGGGGGGGTGAGGTTTGGAGTAAAGGGGGGATCTATTGTTTGAGCCACTGCATTGTTTGGCACTCACATTACCTGATGATGGGTTCTCACCATTTGAAAGCAGCTAAGTGAGCTGATCTGATACGTGCAGTTCACGCGACAGGCACAGATCACACACTCCACTACTCATGGCCTATGTGCGTATGTAGGTATACATACAGTAAGGTGTCTACACTGGTAACTGGATCCGCTCAACATAATCAGGGCTGGGGATCAAACTGATCAAAATGTGTCCATAATAACAAGTACCGAAGAGTGTCAAGTATTTATAGTTGGCATCAAATACATGAGCAGATCCTTGGTTTTGTTTGTTTATCTTGTACATTCAGGGAGATAATACTCCCTAAACTAAATTTTAAAAAATCAACTTTTTCTCTTAGTTTCAGTATCACTTTCAAATCAGAGAGCAGAGGGTATTACCCTAAAGTGCATGCAAGTATCAGACACAGCTGTTGTCAGGGATCAGTATGTTTCCACTAGTCCCATATTCGTTGACCCCATAACAGTCTGCCTAAGGAACTGGTTTTTCCTTTTAGTGCTGGATCAGCACACAATAACAAAAGCACAGACTAAATGTACCTTCGAGACTTCACTCTCCTCTTGACCTGCGTGTCAATAGCTCCTCTTTAGAAGACTCCAACTAGGATTTGGATATCCAAATATATCCTGCTGCACACAAAAAAAAATCTGTTTGGTTCCTTATTAATCCATGGATGACATCTCACACACCTGCTGGATATAAAATCTTGAACTCAACAATGGCACAGTAAATCACATAATCCCCCTTTAGACATGTAGGCGTATGGATGCACAGCTGTTCATACTTAAGTTATGGAAATACATATATCAAAGTAAACTTCTGCTCTACACGGCACCGAATGCCAATCATGTAGTTAAGTTAGTTTCTTGGCTGATATAGCCACAAGAAAGACTGACATGACAAAAAAACAAGGGACAGGTGGTCTCTCACAGGGAAGCCCTCTGAGTGCCAGATTAATCTGTTTTGGACCATGTGATCTATATGTGTGTGTGTGTGTGTGTGTGTGTGTGTGTGTGTATATGTGTGTGGCTCGTACGTGTCTGACTTCCAGCCACAGTCTGAGTGCTCTGCGCCACGAGATGAAATCATAACTCAGGTGACTGTATCAAAGAAGACCAATGCAGGAGGGTGTTATCTACTGACGACTCTTCTAAATGTGGAGTTTGGGTGGATCACTAAAATCACACTTGATTATATACTCAGCCAACCTGATGAAAATGCAGAGGGTAATAAAAGTCAAATACACTAATCTGGGGAGCATCCATTAGGATTATTGCATGCTTCCACTAAAGGCTACCAACAAGACGTCATGAAGCTACTGGAACACAAATTGCTATGTGCTTCTGATTCTTTGTGGTGCATTCATGTGCTCCAGTGAAGAGCCGACATTAGGACATTCAGTGTTGCTAACAAGCAGAAAAATCACAAAGCCAAACACAAAAACAAACATTGACGTCATCAAAAGGATAATAGGAATTTGGTAGCTTCTTCCAATCAGGAGGCTGCTGGTCATCTGCCAACTGTGAAGACTTGGAAGTAAAACAGCTTCCACAACAACGTCAGCTGTCAGAGCAGCCTGCAGCAGACTTTCAAACCAAATGCAGTTTAACCGATGAAGCTTGCAAAATCCCAGTAAGCAGAAGTGAAGACAAAGAAATAACAATTTGACCCTTCTGTGGCCAAGTTACAGCGCCAGAGGGACCTTCAACCCAACAAATTATCAATGCAGAGTTTCCAACAACTTGGCTCACTTTGCATTCAAGGTGCATCATCCACTTTACAGTTATTCAAAGAAAAAAGTCATTATGAGTATTGAAATTGAACACAGATGAGGTTGTTTGAACAGTTCAAAAGTAAAATTGTTGATATTAAATAGCTTGCTCTAAACTGGGTACATGTGTTTGGGTTTGGAGGGAAATCTTGCTTTGCAATTAGAAGGGGACTTAAGACTAAATATTAAATTGATCATTTACAGAATAAATGTACTTCATTCATGAAATAATTCATTCTGTTTTGACCTTCAACCTTCATGTAATTATGTAAAATATATCTGTATTTTAATTTATAGGCGATTAGTGTATCATATTATACTCTCAGCTAAGGCAGTAGGGGAAAACACTGACGATAAAACACTTGATAGCTCCTTAGCAGTAAAACTATATTCCATGGTCTGTATTGTGATTGAATGCACCAAACATATTATCTTCAAATTACTGTTTCACACTTATGAAATGCTGATAAAGTGTGATGCTTCATGAGGTGAGACCAAAATAGCACAGGATTTCTAAGTCTTAAGTTAATATTCATTAAATTCAGAAACCAGTTTCAGATGAATTACATTGAAATTACATGAAATTATTGAGAAATTCCATGTTTCAAGAGGAACCGCCATGTTTTCCAGGCTGAAAACCAGAAGCAAACACAAAGACGGGCAAGCGAGTGGTAAAAGAAAACGTTCGTGTTGATTTTGTCTGTGAAGGAGAATGCTTGTCAACAATTTCTTGCCAAGTCTACTTGAAATGATGCCTGTCCTAGAGCAAATATTGTGAGCTCAATGTGTTACTTCTGTTTCAGTCTAAATCTTTCAGATCATCATCTTTTAAATCTAGACAGCAGATGCCACCTGTAAGAATGAATGAGATCCCTCCTGAATCCTGTGCCTGTAGCAGTGTAACTTGCTTTTTCTTGAGAGCAAGTTATACCTTCATCTCTCTGTAGCTGTCTGAGGAGGCCCTTCATAGCAGAGTGGTGAAACATGGAGATCTATGGAAACAATCCCCATGAGTAGTGTGAGCTCTATCTCAGCCTGTTGTGAAATAAAAAGCCACTACATCTGAGAGGGATTTTGTGAGAATGGAATTATGACTCAGAGAAAAAGAGGAAGAAAGTGGAAGGAGAAAAAAGAGAGAAGAGACTGGCAGCTCTTTTACAGCCGGGTGCGTCAGCCCAGCATTATTTCACACTCTCCATCCATGGTCGTCTCCTTGTCACCACTGTAATCCCCCCCCCAACATCGCCTGCTTTGCCTCTCACAAAGACACCTTTTGTCCTCGCCATCATCGACCTCCCATCTTCTCAGCCCTGATCCTGCATCAACATCTCTGCAGGGAAAATACAAATAAGGGGAAAAGGCCTGGGACACAGAGAGGGCTGGAGGATGATGAGGTCCCAGAAGAAGAAACCAGCTTTCCCAGGTCAGAGAGTCTGGCCATGTGACGCCAGTAGGAGAGTTTTGTGAGCTTACTATCACAGGGGGTGTGACAGATTGAATGGAGTCCTTCTGTATTCATACATTTGTGAGTAGCTTGAAGCCAGACTGAGAGACACCTGTTGAGACTGAGAGCTGACTCAATCACACACTGTGTGGTTGTTTTCTTGAGGGCGAAAACAAAGAGATTGCACTGAATGTCCTCTTCATTTAAAAAGATGTATGTGCAGGTGAGTGTGATATGGTTGATAACAGCATTAAACAAAACACAAGCAAAGCTGATGCTCTTTCCTTCATCTCGATTAAAAGCCCAAGAGAGACAGCAACCCTCTAGCGAGAACAGTATGAAGACCATTTCCCACCATTGATTGCTCAGAGAACTGGAACATACTTGGGGGTCTAGGCCTTCAGGCAGGGCAGCAGTCGCTCATCAGAAGACCAACGCAACCAACCAGGGCTGGAGTAGGCTACATAGAGGAAACAGGACAATGTGCCTGAAGTCACCCTGTCTAGTCAGGGGCATGGGCACTTAGCACACAAGCTCACTGGACCAGTAGAGTTATGTCAATATTGCCTTATTCAGAATGACTCCACAATCATCTGGTTGCTTAACAGCGTTGGCATGTAGAGAAAACCAATAGCATGTTTCTACAGAGACTAGAGTTCAAGCCATATGTGTGCTTTTGGAGTTATTTTGTGTCCATATTCCTTGTTTGACCATGTATCAAGTTTTTAAGTGTAAAAAAGCGTCTGGAAAAAAAAACGCATGTAGGCCATCATGGGACACCAAAACTCCACTCAAACATGTACAAATAAAATTCTTATAAATGATTTCACTACCCAGCTCTTTATGGTAGGGTGACCTTTGCACCAATTAAATGGCAGGAAAACTGCATGGTTGGTACATACAATAAAGTTAATAGGTTGAATGTGCAGTTAACTCTTATCATAGCCCTCTTTCATAGTCATAGTTGTTATAGTAAAAAAAACAGTGTGACAGTGAGCCAGCATGCACAGTACCAGGATGCTGAAACTGAAGAAGCCATATTGAATTCAGCCACGTTTAATTCATACCTGTGCTTTTCTTCCTGTGACATGTCAAAATGCTCTCTGTGAAAAGGTCTTTAACATTTGCTGGTTCCAACTTATGAGCATTTTCTCTGATTCTCTGTTTTATATCATCGTAAAACAGAGAATCAGTTTGGGGTTTTGGACTGTTGGTAGGTTAAAACAAGCATTTTGAAGATGTCATTGCAGGTTCTGGGAACGTCAGACGTGTATTTACTACTACTTTCTGATACATTAAAGACTTAATAATAAAAATAGTCAGGTTAACTGTTAAAAATAACTCAAAATAATTGTTAGTTGGGGCCCTGTTAAAGCCATTCATTACTTCTGTGTTGGAGGTTTAGCGGTTTTGTTCGTTGTTTTTGAATCCTTAAGTACAATTTACTATTACCATCTGATAGTGTATATCTCATTAAAACAAACACATTGTACATTATAAGTGAATCACGGCACATACAAAAAGTATAAACAGACAAAAAAAATGAAGAAATATTTCCCGTGTGTTGGGAGCTGAATCCATTATAAATGTCTAATTCTGTTTATATTTTTTTTCCACAGCTTCCAAAATGAAGAAGTAATCATCCTGTTTTCCATCAAATTCATTGCACAATCCAAGTATCCCACCGCACCCTGTTTCATTTTACTACAATAGCCTCCTTGTTTTAGAGAACTGCAGCCTGAATGGCACCATGCTACATTATCGTGATATTCCTCCACAATGCAGCTAAACGGGCTCATTCAACCCAGATGACCTTCCGCAAACCCCAACAGAGTTGCCAATAGCTGCCCTACAGCACAAAACATAGGCTCATTAAAAATCTCATTTGAAAAGCTGCCGAGATCTACAGCACCATCTACTTTTAGTACGGCACCTTTGACATGGTAAAGTGGTTGAGGAGTCTGTACAATGTTTGCCCTATATTGATGAGTACAGAAAGTAGGGCGTTTCCACTGGTGAATACATTAACAACAGTGTGAGCAACTGTATGGTCATACTAGTTGGCCCTGACTAGCACGAGTCTGGTAATTTTGTCTTGTTTTTTCATAAATATATGTTCACTTTAAGTTTCACAGATGGTTGTATATTCATCACTAACTAGGATCCAAAAAGAAGTATCAAGAATTACATTTTAAAACAAGGAGATCATTTTTAATTATACAGGCTTTAGGTTCAAAGTGTGACTGTAATGACTGGCATTACAACTATTGAAGAATACAGTAGATTCACATTTTGTCTGTCTTAAAACAATACTTGTGTGCCCATGTTTACAGCGACAGAGATACTCGTCACTGTTATTGTTCCTCCTGGTCATGCTAGCCGTGAAGAGATCACTTCCTGACATGACTTCATTTTGATGGGGACCCAAATCCACAGTCCTAGCTTTGTTCAAAAACGCTTTGTGAAGAAAGCGGTTGTGAGGCCTCATCAGTCTGAGTTTCCCAGATCAAGTGGTATCGTCTAAAGCTACTGTCTTTATAGTGCAAAATTTTCAAGGGAATTTTTGTACCAAAAGAGAGCATAACTTTGGAAGATACCCCCTTGATTTGTCTAACTCAGACTGCTGGAGCCTCATATTAGTTTTGGACTAACTTTGGGATTTATTTTTCACAGAGCAAAAAGTGTGGATTTTATCCCCCAACACTGGCAGTGAAATTGGTTTAATAGGCGACCAGTAGGGACAGGAGTAATTACTGCAACATCTTTTGCTGTAAATATGGGTACGTGAATATTGTTTTAAGATAGATTTGAAAGAGTATGAACCTATTCTTTAAAAAAAGTGCTAAAAGTATGATTTACAGTTTAATTATTTGTCTACCGTCAAAGATTTTCAAACCGTTTATACTGAGGTAACCATCTCTTTAATGCCTCTGGTTGTTGAGGGCAATGTTGCAAATCAGTGAGCAGGAATGCTTAGTGGTAATATTGGATTATCTGCATCAATCTAATGAAGTTGATTTGTCAGGTATTAAATGTACAAAAACAGTCATCTTCATGTATTATTTTGTCTGTAAACACTTTCTCATCTGAATTTCCAGAAAGCTCACAATATCACTATAGGTGCAACTCCAGATTATTTTCAACAGTGATTAATGTTATTTTTAAAATGATAGTTTTTTTTTTTGTCTATTAAATGTCAGAAATTTGTGAAAAGTGGCCATCACAATTTCCCAGAGCTCAAGCTGAGGTTCAGTTATCATGTTATATGAAAGAGAAAAAGAGCAAGAAATACTCACATTTAAAGCTGGTACCTTCAAATGTTTGATTGAAAAGTGACCAAAATAGTTGCATGTTCATTTTCTGTCAAATGATTAATTGATTATTGGACCGATTTTTTTCAGCTGTACTCACTATATTGTTGTTGATAACACAGTATAAAATTATTAAATATACCTTGATTGAAGAACATCCATATCGCCCACCCTTAACACAAACTGACAGACGTAAGTGAATATCTCTGATTTATTGTTCTGTATTATTCCTGCTTACACTTACCTGTTTAAAAATGAACATGTCCTCTTGGTTGAGCTGCCAGGCGGTGACAATGTGTATGGTGGACAGCACAGCTCCACTGAGCACAGCAGCTCTCATTCTGACCGGCAGCAGCGTGTAGATAATGTAGATGAAGAAGACCGTCCACCAGATGCCCTCTGAGGCACTGCGGGGGTACACCATCAGCACGCCAAAAACTTGAACTACAATCAGCACCCCAATCACCAGGTAGCTCACAATCCACATGTAGTCCTGATGGAAGCCGTTGCGGTTGCACACCACCATCATGGCCAAGAAGAGAGCCATGGCTACGGAGAGTACCGAGACGTAGGCCACATCGGGGGTTGTGTGGATGCAGTGGAAGGCCAGCATGACCCCACACACCACCACCAGCACCCCCATCAGCATGGTCAGAGAGCTCTGGTTGAGCCTGAAGAAGTAGCGTTGGTACAGTCGCTCCAGCTTGGCGGACTGAAATTTCTTGGATTGGAAAACCCACACAACCCGCATCCAGCAGTCTGTAGCGGTCATTGTCTTGCAGCTGCCCTCTACTAACTCCCCTAATTCCTCCTCTTTCCTGACCTTCAGCTCCCCATCTTCAAAGCCAAGGTCCACAGCCTTTAGACCCAGATCCCCACCGCCACCCATCCTTTTCCCGTAGTGGTCCTCCTGCCAGCCACAGCGCAAGCCAAAGCTGCCCCCACTGGTGCCCGCTCCGCAATGGTAATGCTGAGGGGCCACATTAGGGGGCTCCAGGTCCTCAGGGTCCCTCAGACAGCTCATATAGCGTGGGTTGCACAGTGATGAGCTCTCCTTCCTCTTTTTGCCATTGCGCTCTCCCCATGCTGTCTTTCGTTCGTCCACTCTGCCTAAAAAGAGGCCTCTGGCCCACGACATCCTAAACAAAATCACATTGACACAGACAGAACATGCAGATGGAAGATCACCACATAAAACAATGTCATGACATTTACTCTGAGCATCCTGTAAGCATAATGTCAGTTTCAGAAAGAGTTCTGAGGATCCTCTCACCTGTGTGGGCTTTATCGCGTGTAGCAACACTGCGCTCTTTGGCCAGGCCACTAGTTCATCCCAGCGAGCACACACCATGAGCTCAAACTGGCCAGAGGCATCAGAGGTGTGTCTGGGTTTGAGCCACCCTGCGTCTGTAGAAACAGTCAGTGTGTCAGCCCTATACACCACCTAGTGCCTCTAAAGACCACCTGTTTTCCTTGAAAAACACACAAACAATACACATGATGTTGCTGAACTAACATTGCCTGAGGGAATATCACCTCAGGCAATGCATGTGCATGAATCCGTAAAGATCAGGATCTTTACAGATACATGCACATCACGGAAAACAAACGTGTCGAATCATAAATATTGATGGGGTTACTGTGTTTATTTATATTTGCTCGTGCATGTCTTTGTGTATAATTTTCCGGCAGAAAGTTTGACAATCAATAGCTGAGACAGGAAATAATATCTAGTAAATGTCCTTTCCGTTCCACTCTACCTCATCACCGTTCCCCACCAGCCTGGGACGGCATTTCCATGGAAATGATTTGCTGTTTTGTTTGCAAAACACTGGATTGTGACAGAAAAAAAAAATCTCCTCCAATTATTGCCTCATGCAGCAGGTGCCACTGGTCAGTTTTGTCATCAAACTATGGGGTTGAACACAGTCCTATTTCAACAAATTCTCCACTGATTGCTGGATTTTTTTCCATTTTTTTTTTTTAAACATTTACCATTATTGAGGAGACTAATCATTCTTCTTGGTGCCGTGCTATGCTCTATTCACTACAATCTGCCCCCTACCATCTTGAGTGGGCAGGGATGGGTGCGCTCTGTTTGACAACAAAGGCCTACTGAGTGGGCACCATCAGAGATCAAGAGCTCTCCAGTCCAGATTAAATTGTCCATGCCTCCCCCATTAGCTTTGATGACTCACTAGAGCTGGCTTCTGGCAGCACATGTGAAGGACACTGCTAACCTCTAAACTTAATAAGCAAATCTCTGCCAGGCTGACTGAGCTGAGACAAACAGTGGGAAGAGCACACATGAACTGCACACATGGCCATGTCTATAATCAACAGCAGCTTGTAATGTGAGTTGCTCAACCACCACACAAAAAAATCTAACTGAAAGACTGGCTTCAAATACACACCAGGGTTCATAGATCGAGTTTAAAATACATCATTTTTTGTATTAACGATAACACCTTTAGTATTTTTCCTACTTTTCCTCAATAGATATAATTCAATTGAACCCCTTCTGATAATACTCTAGTTATAGCCAATCATAACTATTACAAACCAGCACAATACTCAGCATGGTAGTTCATACTAAGAACATCAATTTATATATGACCCAATCAGATGATGCAAATATGTCGCGAGTTCAGCTTCTGCTCCAAGCCCTCAGGCTTCCTGCAGGGATAACCTTAGTCCTCCACTCACCTTTTCCTACATTTACGATAGGTCAGGAAGCGGCATGCGGCTCTTGCGTAATACAACCCGTACATGCACGCATCTGCCACAGAATAGGAATTAACTCCGGACCACGCATGGGCCGTCCTGCATGCATCACACATGAGGAAGAAGGTGATGCTATCACTTATATTCCTCTATTGACTAATAACATCTTGCATATTGTTTTTCTCCATGCGACACTGACCAGCAGCCTTCCCGTCATCGTTGCTAACAGAGGCCCGATGTTAATAATAATAATAATAATAATAATATTA
This sequence comes from Xiphias gladius, assembly GCF_016859285.1. Lineage (NCBI taxonomy): Eukaryota > Metazoa > Chordata > Actinopteri > Istiophoriformes > Xiphiidae > Xiphias > Xiphias gladius. The sequence goes on along the minus strand of NC_053417.1, from coordinate 14,446,736 downwards.
ATTCTAATAATAGTATAGAGGGGGAAAAAATATGTTAAGCAATTGCACGTGTAGGCCCGGGCTGTTTGGTCGCGGGCAGTCGGGCGAAGCGCATTACATAACAGCACGATCCAAACAGCCTGCAGGCGAAGTCGACAGCCCTCGATGTTCCAATGTAGCCTCTTTAACCACGCTACACATGGAGACACCGCACGACTGGGTCGCCCGGAGTCAGCCGTGAGTGCGTGGGCTGCAGAGGGGAGCGCAGCTCGACACACATCGCCGCCTTTACCAACTTAGCGGGAGTAACACATTCCGTCGGGCAACTTCAGTCCTGGCCACTGGTTCCCCGGATTTCGCAGGGATGGAGCCGGTCCAGTTTGCGCGACTAGCGTGCAGGCATGCCCGGGTCCACACGGGCAACACCACCGGGCCTGTCTGCCTCAATGTGAACCTGTACGTCATTATGTTTAGACTCCAAACAGGTCACTGGACGGAAAGAAATGGGTGAAAATGTTATGGCCCTGAATGCAAACTGTAGAGCAGCCCATTTGGCCTCTTCGTCAGGGATTCACGTTAAAAGTCACATTAAAAAAAAAAAAAAAAAAAAAAGTAGGAATGAATTGCCACTGCCTGCATAAGGACCAATGCTTGGTGTGTAGAGTCCTGCAGAACAGTTCAGGCTCCTCAACGCCGCCGCAATCATCGCAGCAAAACACTGGAGTACAAGTCAGCTGTTGGCGTTTCCCCCCCGACCAGTGAAGCCCTTCACTGCGTTTCGGTTTGGCGGACCCGCGACGAATTAACATTGTGCGGAGCCGCGGGAAAAGAGAGAGGCAGAGAGGCAGTGTACTTACCATTGGCTATCCTCGTTACAGGAGTAACTGTAACACTGCAGTGGAGATCCAGTTTAGCCCCGTCTCCGGTCCCCACGCAGCCGCCGTCACGCGCTTCGGACGCGGGTCTGTCCGTCTGGAAGCGGCGTTGGTTCCGAGGGAAGCGAGGAGCCACTGCGAAATTGGCCGGACAACCTTCGCTCTCCGCAGCCAGAGATACAGAACATTCCCACCGCCTCGACCTCCCAGAGTCTCTCCCTCTCTCGCTCTCTCTCTCTCTCTCTCTCTCTCTCTCTCACACACACACACACACACACACACACACACACACACACACACACACACACACACACACACACAAGCTGCGTTCCCATTCGTGAACTCAACAGTCCCCCTAGAGGTGGCACGAGTGTGTCTCTGCCTGTGTGTGCGTGCGTGTGTGTGTTCATGTGAATTGCACTTTTGCTGCGATGTGTACCATTTATTCTTTTACTTTCCTTCCACACTTTCACATCAGCCCACAGTGTCACCCAATTTTAAAACAACATAATGATTAACACCATGGGCCCCCCTACCCCCTCTTCATCAAGTGGCAGAAAACAAAATGAAACTCAAGCCCTGCTGTCAAACATCACACTCAGACAGAATTATATCACCACCTAGTGGAAAACATGTAATATCACCTCCCAAAAGTCTCCTAGAGCGGATAGAATGAAACCACTCCACTTTGTTTTTATGAAGTGTTTACATCCATTAGACGTGGACATTTAGTGAAGCCGTACAGCTGTGAAGAAAAACAGTATCAGGATTAATGGGTCTACAACCAGCCAGTTAGCAGCCGATCACAAGACTGAGTAAACCAGTAAGGCAACACTGGTGTTGACACAGAAGAACCTGTTGACTTTTCACCCTTTAAAAAAACTACACACCCTCACAGATCCCACCAGGAACATTAAACATTGGGCTGCAGTAAGTTGTCCCACTAGTGCATAACACTATATTAATATAAAGTAGATCTATTATAATTTAGTAGTTCACCATGCCAATTTAGACCTACAGTATAGACCTACTAAACCATTACTATGTACTACTACCAATGGCCTAATTCTACTAATGATAACACAAATAAGATAAGATCCATGCAGGGAAATTCAAGTGTCACAGCAGCAGAAGCCCAAGAACAGATGTAGGTAGATAAGTACATTTTAAAAACTTTAAAAATATAAACTGCTATCTGCACTTACGCTATCACAAAATAGTAAAAACTAAAATGAAAGGATCTAAAAAGTACATACACCAATATAAATAGTGACTAAAAAGTGGATTGAGACTTTTTTTTAAAAAAAGGGAAAGTTACAAATAAATAAAAGGGGAATTTGCAATAAAAAAAATAATAAACGTAGCTCTTGAGGGAATGAAATTTGGGAGTGGGTAAAGTCTTGTGTCTGCAGATAGCAGTGTTAACAGCGTAAAATACAGACGTTGCACTCATGGACAGATCACTGAACATGCCTACCCTGCACAGGTCCAGGGGCCCTCTGATGCACTGGGCCTCCGGGCCTCAGAGCCTCTGTAAAAAGTGATTTAATATTTGCTGTTGGAAAAGGCATGAAGCCCGGTTAAAACACACGCAAAAAAAAAGAGATGCAGCACAATCACAAAGTGACACAAAACGACCACAAAGAGACAAAACAACCACAGTCGCAAAATTACGACAGAGAACCAGAAAAAGCGGCACACGCTTTATGGTCATCTCCATCACCCTGGGGGTCTTCCTCCGAGGAAGGAGGGGTGGAGGCCTTTTCTTTGTCTGTGTCCAGGGATCCATTGTTTACTTGGATGGACCTACACTTTGCAGAGTAATGTTTTGCTCTGTGCAGTTTGACACTAGTAGACTTCTCTTCTTCTTTCAGCCGCTGAGGAGGGAAACTTTTTCTCATCTTAAATCTGAGATTAAGACAAACTACAAGCATGTGCCATCACAAGGCCCTAAAACCTTCACAAGGCTTATGTGGACGCTTCAAAACTCCAGAGCACGTACACTGAGAATGAGTTTTACAGTGAAGTAGGAGAAATATTGTGTCCAGCAGTTAAACTTTTGAATTTAATCATTGTATATTCATAAATTCTGGATGTTTCAGTGAGAGATGGTGAGTAGAAACAATTTTTGGAATTTCATGCAGGGGAAACCTTGTCACATACTAAAAAGCAGAGTATTTTTACAGGTCTTGAAACATGTTTGGAGGAGATCTTTAAATTTTAACTCGCCCTGGATTTTGCCAGATTTTACTCAAGCTTGTCCTGGATTTTCACTAAACAGCAGCGGTTGCTGTGTAACATCGCTGAGAAAATTTTATTTGCAGTTTTGTAGATTTCAACTAAAGCTGCTTCGAACCCAGTTACAGATATAACAAAAGTTGCTTCAGTCCACCTAATGGGCCCCCTCCGCGGCCCTGTCTGTGTGTGTGTGTGTGTGTGTGTGTGTGTGTGTGTGTGTGTGTGTGTGTGTGTGTGTGTGTGTGTGAGTGTGTATGAGAGAGTCTGTCAGTGACTTTCTCCTGTCTTTTTGACATTGCCAGAATAAACTAGCTGACTGGAGCGGTCGATTGGCCCTGTGGAAATGGAAGGCGTTTACAGGATGTGAGGGGGGCCCGAAGTGCTGGATCAGTGAAAACCGAGAGGATCTACATCCCATCCTCCCTGCTTGGACAGCTTCCGCCAGCGAACACAAAACGTCTGAAAAGAGCATCCAATTCAAACAAACCTCTAGAAATTTTCCAAGTGCAGCGTCTCAGACTGTGATAATTCACATGCAAAGACTCGGTTTTCTTCTTGATGTATCACTATAATGACATTTCACCAAGTTGCCTAGAATAAGGGCCGTCCTCTTACATTCATTTCACGCCGAGCAACAAATCCTGCTGAATCTTGAGCTGGAGGGGCCACATTTTGCTTCCTGAACCTTTTTGATGACTGGGTCGAAAGTCACACACTGGAAAGTAAAAACTGTTAATTTTGTAGACATGTGCCCATACGGTCAAATCCTACTAAAGTAGATTTGTCAGTGAACGAGTGGCGGGGCACAAAGTCAAGAGGGCTGATGCCAAACTCACAGCTGATCACCACACATTAGAATTCAAAAATAGAAAACAAGAAGCCGCAGAAATCCTGGGGGACTGGGCTGTGTGAAAAGTGCAGGTCTTTGCATAATTTATCACCAAAGCCGTAATCTATCCATCTGTGTGCCCGCGCGCGTGGCTCCGTGTACAGCCACCGATCACGCCGTGAATCCAGAAACTAGGGATTTCACAGCGCAGATGCCGCCGGAGCTTCGGGTCCAAACGCTGCGCTGAGCAGCAGCCGAGCCGTTCTCTCCCGTGTCGTGGAAATGTTTGGACGAGGGGCGGTGCTCTGTCTTCGGCTGATGTCTTTTTTTTTTTTTTTTCCGACCTAAGTTGGGCTGAGGTGACCGAGATCCCCGTTAACTGCGGATGTCCCTGACCAATTCAAGCATCTTTCTGCTCAACGAGGTTGGTTCATTTTCAGTTTTCTTCTTTTTTTTGGGGGGGGGGGTCTCTCCGGTAGGTGGTCGAGGTACTGGGCCACTGGGCCGCGTGAAGGCTTTCTCGAACCAAGCTGCGGGCGTCCTTCAGACACAGCAGTGAGGGCAGAAGCAGGTCCTTGTCGGGATACCGATGATGAAATTAGACGGGCTGGCCTCACTGGGAGTCCTTCGCCTCGGAGTGTGGGAGCCTCGGGATGCCTCGGTACCGTCGGACTGCCAGCAGAAAATTAGGGACAGCTGAGCTGGGCTTTTAAACCTGCACGATAACCATTTTTGACCAAAAATAATACAAGTGGTCAGCTGGAGCAACAGATGAAAACAATTATCCGCCGCCGTGGGCCTGATATATGCCGCCACCGTATCATTGTATAGGCTCGGGATAAGCTGCAGCAATTGCACCGAGGCTCTAAGCGTCGTTTTGCCACATATCATACATGCAGCCAGAGTGTGATAAAACTGCTTTTACTTATATTTGAGTCAGAAAAACGTTCATGTTCCACTACTCTTTTCCGCACAAACAAAACAATCGACTGTCAACACAACGGTGTACACTAACCCTCTGCTGGTCTGAACTCCCGTGCTTATGAAGTTTATCTTACCACAGTTATAGTTACATTATGAGAATGATATTCTCACTGTAATTTATATCCTCAGTATACCGTACTACAGAATGACATCCGGAAAAATAAAAGAAAAAAAAAAAAATTACAGTAGAAGGTAAAAACTGTCTCAAGTGAAGTAAAGTCGCTGACAACCCAAAGAACAGAAAGAGCCTGGGATATTACTGATGTTAAAGGGGGAAGTTATGAGTGTAGATTCCGGCGGAGACAATGTTATGTGGAGAAACTGGTGATGTAAGAGCTGTAAATGATACTGCAATATCCACGCACATCATGTAACAATATCCATCTAAATGACTCAAAATTGTAACCCGATGTTTACAAACGACTAACTCTGCTCTTGATAACGTTGTCCACCATTAGCTGGTGAATAGAGAACAGAGAATTATATTATTATGAAGAGACGTGTGATGAAATAGCAATGCAATAATTGACCGAAAAGTCAAAAAGCCTTTCATCTTTAAGTTTTATGATGAATATTTTCCCTAGTTTGCTCGCTCCTGACACATTTTTAGAAAGTGAAGGACGAGATGGCACCACTTTCTCCTCTTCATGGTCACTTCCTGGAGGTTTGATTTTATAGAAGAGAGACTGATAGATAAAGAGATAGATATTTCATCTTTCGTAGTTAACACAGATTGCTGAAGGTTGAGAAACCCTGGCTTACTGGTGAGATAATCCCTCATCCAGGACGCTATCAGGGGGTCCATCTGCAGCTCTGTGAGCCAGAGGGTCTGGAATGTGTTAAAGGTGCTGGAAAAGTCAAAACACATGACTTTGACCGTTGCTGCCGGCCATATCCAGCTGGGAATACGTCCTCTAGAGAAAATAGATGATTGCATCATTTGCTTCAGTGTGTGCCCGGTGGGCAAACTGCAAGGGGTCTAGGCAGAGTCTCCGCACTAGACTCATCCTGTTTACTAGAGTGCTAAAAGTCTCTGCAGCATCTCATTGATGCTGGTTTGGCTTTTCAAATGAAACATCTCCTCTTGGAACATAAGCTGCAAATGACCTGTGTGATTTGTACCTGTATGAGACGCTTGCTTCAAAATCAGATTTTAACTCTTGATTTTGTCTTTGCTTTTCCTCTGTTTAGCAAAGGAGCAGAGTCACAGAACAGAGGTCTTTCATGTGTAAAATAAGGAACCAAAACCTTGTCTTGTCAATATGTCAGATAGCTTATTTAATCGAATTCCGGACAGTACCATAAAACTGGGAACATAATTGGAGGTTGGTGCACTTAAAATATGATTTTTATTTTCATACATATTCAAATATTTCCATTTTGGTTGCATGGAGAGCACTTAAGTGTTGTTTATGGTTTATAAATTACCCTTTCAAAGTTTCATCGCTGAGTAAAGTGTTAACGGAAACAGAAAACCCATTTGAAACTTGCTGCATATGCATGTATGCATGCCCATGAGCAATTGTGTCATACATTAACACTATCCCAAGTTGAAATATCATGCTCCTCTCTTCTTATACAGTCATTGCTGCTTTATTTAATAATGTGTAATATTATCAAGCAGACACACGATATGTTGTGACTGCAGAGTAAGGTCTCATATTTTCATGGAATTTTATTGCTTCTAATATTTACATTGGCAGCTTGAACAAACTGTCTGTGCAGCGGTTAAATAAACTGCACAGTGAATCAGATATTATTTAATATATATGTGCTTTATCACTACATAAACTGCATTGTCTATATGAAGCGCTGCTTGGTGACACTCTCACTCACTGCACTGGCATCCCACCTGCCTGTTTACCTCCTCCCTGCTCTGGGTGTGCATTCTTCAAAACAGGGATCGGGTCTGTGATGGGAGCACATGCTCTACCTGAGTGTCTGAACCCATCGAGTACGGGACAAACCTCATGAAAGGATTTGGCAGCAGCCAGGTGTCATCTCCTTCCACTGAAAAATCAAAAATCAGCATCCCAAGTGCCTTAAAATAGCCCCTCATCCATAATGCACCAGCAGCAGCTCTGACCAGAGAGGCGCTTCATATGGGACAGACGGACAGAGAGCCGCACTCAATGCTTGGGTGCAGCTCCTAAAGCTGCTCTCTCTCCTTTTTCTGCTTTTCTCCTTTTCATTGCAAAGCACCGTGGAGTTTAACTTTCAAACCTTCATTCATTCATGTTTTATTCACATCTTCTGCTCATGCAGAATTTGAATAGATGCCTCCTCTGTCTCCCTCTCTCTCCTTCACATTTCTTTTTCTACTCCGCTTCACTGTTTCCTGCAAGCTATCCTATGAATTATGAATCTCAACTTTGCTGGAGATTTTCGCATCATCTACAGTCATGGTTTTATGGTGTCAGACTGGTCCATCTTTAGATGCATGTTGTTTACTACACACCGTGTGTTATGCAAGGCATTCTGTGCACAAATTAAGACAAAATCTCCAAAAATCTCCCACGTCCACATCTTTACACATCCGTAACACAAACACACACACACACACCCAGCAGCTGAGCAGCTGTCAGAGTACAGCCAGCCATGACATCTACAGAACACACTTGGTGAACAGAGGGCTACACTGGGGACGCCTCAACATGTCGAACAGAGACAACTAACATGGCTCCCATATCCCCTCACCACCATAAGACTTTCTCCTGTCTCTAAACTTTTGGCTTCTGACATGTTGAAATCCACAGTGGCTGAAAAAACTATTTGATAGGACTATAAAAATGGCAGATTTTCCCCTTTGAAATTTTGTCTTTGTAATTGTGAGTGACACAACATGGTTATATGTGGCCCCCCCTGTTCACTTACTTGTGTGTAAGAATCCCAAGAGGTGAAATGAAAACATGATGCTTTATAATTAATTTTTACTAGTGCATTTTTTGCCTGTGTGACTCTTTGAATCCGACAGTGTGGATTGATGTTAAATTTTATGAGCCTGAGCGTATCATTCAGCACAACATCACATGGTCATCTTGTTTCCTACAGTGATGTTGTATCGGGATAGAGTCCTGAATGAACTTAACATGCGCTTGCAATACAGTCCCATCGGACGGGCGAGGTATAGATGAAGAAAGAGAGGAGAAGAGAGGGTGGGAAGGATGATATGCAGAGCAGAGAGAGCCTCGCTGACGTAGAAAAGGGTTATGTACTGAGAGTGGTGGAGAATAAGAGAGGAGGGGGGTGTAGAGAAAGAGAGAGGCATAGACTGCTTACAAGCACGCTACAGTACACTTCAGTGTTACCCAAGAGAGAGAGCACACCATGACTGACTAGCAGAGAGAGCGAGCAAGAGAGACGGGGAGTGTGTTCTCCTACCTCCAACTGAGTAAGTATGCTGCTGTCTCTTCAGCATCTGATCTCATTTCTGCAAATTGCGTTGACAGCCACTAGAAACCTTATTGTAGATCTGTAAATGCTTTAGAATGATAGAATAATACCCGATCAGATGTAGTTTTACTTTATAGAAACAGGAAGATCTTTCAGCTCCGCTCTTCGTAATTTTGACTGAAAGTTTGAGAAATTGTGTTGATGCATGGGTCTGTCAAAGGCAGAATTTTCATCTACATTTTTAGCATTTAGAGCAAATTTGATGTATGTCCAAACTCCTCACCCTCATCTCTGACATTTCTGTGGAAAGTCTGAGTTGCACCAAAGCAGTTAATGGCATTTAGTGCAGTTGTGTGACAGAGGAGCAGTGGTGGGAAGCTGTGGGCATACTCGCAGGCGTTCATGCTTTCTCTGTTAGTGGGGGGAAGGAGTGCATTTGGGACCGCTAGGCTTCCTGTGTGGGGTCAATTAAATACTGCATGAGACAGAGCACTAAAAGCCTGTCCCGTGAGGAGCGAAGTGCTTTGTGGGTGTGTGTGTGTGTGTGTGTGTGTGTGTGTGTGTGTATTTGTGCATGTGTGTGTGTGTGTGTGTGTGTTGGCGCATCAGTGTGCAATGCCTTGATTAAATTTGATGAACCAGCAATGTGGAGAAGATTCAAGTTCCAGCTTCTCTTTGAGTTCCTGTTTAGAAACCATACCTTTTATTTTATTATTTTTTTACTCATTAAAGACAAGAACAAAGTCAGAATGTAACAAAATACGCTCTCTCATTTTTTCATATGACATCAGTACGTTTTTACTGGTCATATCGAGGAAAACTCTCAATTCTCTAAACATCTCCAATTTATTCATCTGGCCTTCCTGGCTGTAACATCTGCAATCTGTAGTATTTTGATAAACTAACTCCCTGTAGTGACTGAAAATGTTTAAGACTGAAGCTCGGAAAAAAACCAAACCTACCGCTCTAAGATGTAAAGCTGGAATGTGTGAATATGTAGGGCACCATTACATATTGATAAGTCTGACATTTCCTCAGTTTGCTCAGCCCACCAGTCAAGACGCACCAATTAGGCTTAACTCAAACCTAGAGCCTAAATCAGGTCAGCTTCTAACAAACACATCTGATTTAATGAAGGATGCAGCAGCACTGTGCCATCCTGCGCTGCACTGTAGGTACACAGCTTTATGTGGGTTAGCTCCAGCCTCTCCGCACTTTGAAGCAGTTTGGTGAAGTCAGGTTGAGGGATCCCTGGGGGGATGAAAGCCTAAGAATGCAGAGCATAGCCGGCAAGGCCAAGTCAACAGCGTGGATGAAAGATAGAGCTTCCTGACTGGGCTAACTGCGCCCTACTCCTCTTCCTCCACTATGTTCCAGCTAAACTCCAGACCCTTCTGTGATGATTCACGTCATTACATTGTCCTCATTGCATCAGTAGCAGTCCTCTATGTAGATGGCACACACAAGATGTCCTTTACTCTTAAATCTCTGCTTCTGTGAGGACTTGGTGTCTTTGGTGAGAAAGCAGTTGTGTAGTGTGTGTTGAAATTACTTGGAAGTGTTAATTTATAGGCTGCAGGATCTGCCAAGGGCTCATTACAGGCAGAAGAAGGAGAAAGTATCCTGAGGTAACATTAGAGCAGGAGGAGGGTGGAGCTGCTCGGGACAGGATGGAGTATCAATCTGGGTGGCTCTCCTATTGATCCACTCTGCCCTACTCTGGTTTCACTGTCAGGAGACCCTCTTTCTGGCTGTAATGCTGTCTCATCTCCCCCGATACACTTCACAAGTCAAACGGTTGGAGACACGGGCAGGTGACTGAGAATGTTATTTGCTTAAATCTCTGGATTTGTTGGGAGGGCTTCTTAGTTCCCAGTTGGTGCAGAGCTTCCCAGTCGCTTGCATTACAGCAGAGTGTGGTTGCACTGGGCAAATCTATGGTGCTCAGCAAAAAAAAAAAAAAAACTTCAATGGATAAAATTTTTTTAATCAAACCTTAATACGTTTTTCTTTATACCCAGAAAAATGTTTTTGTAGCAGCAAGCATCAAAAACTGTCAAGTACTGAAAGTTGGCATTGAATGCCCGGTCAGATTCATGCTGTTGTTTATTTATTTAATTGTTTAAACAGATATTTACTGGTTAAATTCTAATTTTAGGTGGTATTTTATTTAAGAAAAAAATTGTCTGCTTGTGTTTATATACCATTAAACATTTGAGACCTTTGGCTCCTTTTTAAAACACAGGTTTTGTCGAAAAACACTCCACTCCAAAACTCAGGTACTGTATCAGCACTAGTTATAAAACATAGCTGTGCCTTGATGAGAATTACCATATGTCACTTATCCAAATATAGTATGGTTGAGAAATAACATCAAGTTTGAAATTACTATGTGAGTGATGTTTCCACTTTAACCACTGTCCACACCCACCTTGCACGAGCTTTTGTCTGTGTGTTTCTCTTTGATTGTGAAGGTCTGTGTGAAAAGTGCTAAAAAGAGAAACGTTATGAAGAACACCTGCATTAAATTACCAGGGGGGCTAAGCACCGAATGTGATAGTATTGTTTCGGAGGGAAGGAAAAAAATGAATCCACCATCACTGCAGAGGCAGTATACATGCTGTAGACTGAACAGAGACAAGCCACAGTGGCTGTCCGTTCTTCTTCTCCATATAGGCACTTAGTTCACATTCAGATGGGCTATCTGGCATCAGTGAATATAGCTGAGCCAGTCTCAGATCTGCTTTGCTCTTTCTGGAGGGAATTCATCAAAACTCAGTGAACTTTGACAATCCTCCACTATCCTCTCCTCCACTGTCAACCCCAGAATGAGATGGGAAGGGTGTAAGGAGAGGAGAGGCAAGGACAGGCGAGGAGAAGAGAGGAGACGAGAAGAGAGGGGAGGAGAGGAGAGGAGAGCTATTATTAGACCAACTGAACAGCAAGAAAATAACAAAAAGTAAAAGCTTCTGCTGTTAATCTCTCTTCCTATTGTTCTAATGTACTCTTCCTCCACCCCTCTTTCTCGTCTCTGTTTTCTTCTCAGTCTGTAACCTTTCCCCCCTTGTCTTTTTCATTCTGTCTCTCACTTCAATTCAACCTAAAAAGACGTTGCAGGGTTAACACTGACAAAGCAGACAAATGACAAGATATTTATAAAAATCACTTTTCATTTTTTTTCCCTGAGAGTTTAAGTTCCCTCTCTCTCGCCCCATCAATCAAATTTGCTGTACAGGCATGTTTTGTCTTTGCCCCCCTCTTTCTGTTTCTAGCCTTCTTTTTATTTCTTCTGTTTTTCATTTCCCCCATCTCTGCATGCCTCTCCCACTGTTTGAAAGTGGGAGAGGCATGCAGACATGCGCAACGCTAATGATGAAAATAGTCACCCTATCTTCTCTGTTCCAGAGGCATCTGAGGGAGTGACTTGCTCTAACTACAATAATTTGTGTGTGTGTGTGTGTGTGTTTGTTTGTGCGTGTGTGCGTGCGTGCGTGTGTGTTTTTAGGCTTGCCTGCCCTCTTCCCTTTAATGTTAAAAAGCCACGCAGAAATATAGCCCTGAGACATTTTTGCTAAAAGCCCTGGTGGAGTGCACTTAATTCTTACGCAGCCAAAGTTGAATGAGGGTGAGGGAGCGCATGCTGCCAGTATAATGGATGCCAATGTAGGGTCCTCAGTGCCTGGGGCGACCCGGAGAGCAGGCATGCAGCCCTGTCTTGCCGGGAACAACAAGGCTGTCTTCAACAATAGAGGCCTCTCTCTTGGCTTATTAAGACATCTGATGGACTCTAGATGGCTGCTTGCTGACTCACCACTGCAATTCTGTTCTATAGGCCCATGCATCACCTTCCCGTCAGAAGGATGGTGCAGGGCAGGCAGACAGGCAGGCGGGCACAGCCCTGCCCTCCTCTATTCGTCTTCGTCGTTCTATCCATGTCCTCCAATCTGTCTCTCGCCTTATTTTCTGCTAACTGTACACCCTCTGTGTTAGTTTCTGCCATTATTACTATTGAAGAGGTCACCTGTTCAGCAAAGAGAACTTGTATCCAAAAACCCAAATTACAGAGGAATTACAATTATGGACTCAGTTATCTGTCAGCTTTTCCTCGCTTGTTTATAGTTATTAACACTTAGCATTGCTTACATAACTGCTCAGTTTTTGTTCTGTCTTATTTATAGAAGTTCTATCTGTGCCCGTTGAAAAACGACACTCTGCAGTGTGACAGTAAACAGCAGTAAGACCTGCCTGTGGAACTGGTTGATTTGATGTCAATTTTTCAGGATCTCTCGAACTTGCAAATGTTGTGATGCTGGAGAGGGATACATGAGATTTGTGGCGCAAGGGGGGTTGGGGGGACTGAGGAGAGGAGAGGAGAGGAGAGGAGGGGAGAGGGACATAGAGATGATGCCTGAAACCCGAGGAAAGCTCCTTTTTTTACATGAGGGCAGACACAAAGCTGAAGAAACCCACTGTGCTGTACCAGTATGCGGGTGTGTACACACCAATGCTGCAGTCAGGGCATCAATTTTGTATAGGAAATGGCTGTTGAAGCAGCGCAGCAACGTCAGCTGTGAAGCACTTAGGCTGAGCGCGCCTCCCTCTCTCTCTCCCCCCTGTAACCATGGGCAGAAGGGAGGAGGGTTCCGCCTTTTCTGTGCAATGGGGGGAGGAAGAGAGCGCTGGCAGGAGAATCATGTCTGCCTCCGACTCGAGTGCTACAGGACTCATCTGTAACAAGGTACGCTGTTGATGCTCCCCTTTTTGTTTAATCACTCTGCATGCAAACTCGACCTCTTCATTGACGAGTCCCCCATCTGTCTGTCCTGAGACATCTTCTTTCTGCTTTTTATCTTCTCTTCTCAACCATCCCCTCTCACTCTTGTCTCAGCACAAGCCTGTTCTGGTTCACTCACTTTGCCAGCATCTCCCCACATCTCCTTCCTTCTCCTCATCTTCTTTGGACATACTGTACTGTACACACACAGTTTGTCAATCTATCTTAAGCTACTTTGCAGCTCTGCTTTGGACTTGTACCTCACTTGGACACCCATCTGTTGAACGTCATGGATTTTGATGTTATTTTTTGAATCTTATCACCTGTCTTTGTATGAAGTCATTCCCACCTTTAAATATTGTAGTTGAACACATACTTGTGGTTCTATTTGCTTCATCAGTTTCATGATGCTGCTTTGGGTGCAATTGCCACTTAAGAGTCCACTATGAAATTTCAAAAATGCATAGACTATAGAGTACGATTTTTGAAAAAGAACCAATAAAAAAAATGAATAAATAATTTGTATATCTACATACATACATAACAAATTCACATGTTATGTCAAATATTGTGCAGTCTAAGTCAAAAATGAAGGTTAAGTATAAACACCATCAGTTACTGAATCATGCCTTATAAAGTGTCATTCACAGTTGGCTCTTTGATAAAGCCAAGTTGTTTGTAATGTGCGTGCTTCCCTCTGCTGGCGAAAATCCACAACTGCTGCAGAGTCATTATAATGTTTCAGTCTCTAATAGGACTTCCAGTATGTGAGGGATTTCTCGTTATCTTCCTTTTCTCTCGTTTCCTCAATATTGCGAAGGCAACTAGATTGTGAGTGGGTGTTTGTTGTTTTAAAAGTCAAGACAGTCAGAAAACACAGTGGGCTTTGAGTTCCCCAGAAACATTAATGCTGTTCCAACACTGCAACCTGCATGTCTGTGATTATATTAGATGCCACCATTGATCCCAGTGTTGTGTGGTGAGCAGCGGGGTTTCAGAGTTAAAGCGCTGCAATGAGGCAGAGTGAGTTTGTCTAAAGATACAATGAGTGCACGGTGATAAAACATATTGTTGAGTCTGATGGTATGGCTTGGTTTTTACTGTCACAATTTTTCTTTTCTTTTTTTCTTCTACAGTTTTTAATAAATGTGGAGTCTGGATGTTTACATGTATTGTAATACAGTTTATCAGATTACTTAGTAGCACTTTCATATTGGCTGTGAAGCATAAAATGATAAAGGTTTTTAAAAATGAATATCCTTTAAAGCTTGCAATATGCATGCCCATAATATTTATGATGTTGCTGATGAGGGGGGACTGTTACATGACTTTCAGTATCTGTTCTGTTGACTTGTCAGTTGACAAACATTCAGCTTATTTCAGATCTTCCCCCACCGGGTGGCTTTATATATGTGGGTTCTTCTTTCATGCACACGGAGAGAAATACAAAACAGGCAAGTGTCTGAAATATATCTCTGACTGAGAATAGCTCTGAATGACACAGCACCATGGGATGTGTCAGAGTTACCGATGAGGTGGCATTAGCCAAATCTGCATTGCAATTGGCTGTAATGTGTGAATATCAGGCACTTATGGCGCAGTTGAAAAGCACTGAGGAGGAAGAGATGGAAGCAGACAGAGCAACTCCCAGGCCAAAGCGGTTTTCGTTATTTAAAACTTCCCACACAACTGGAAGAAGTTTAGAAACTGTATGGTCGCTCAAAATATGGAGAATTCAGAGTTTATTACTTTGCAGTTTAAAAAAAACAATCATATGCTGTCACTCTTTGTATTAAAAGCTCAGACAGTCAAACTTTAAAAAATGTCGAGTAATATCTGGAATGTAGTAGTGGGGCACCACACAGCAACTAGTGACAGAATATACTGTACATTTCAAGTGATTATGTGAACTGACACTACTGTAATCATCCGACAGTACAGTGCATTTGTCGGATTATGCCAACACTCAGTGGAGTACACTCTGAGGATAATGTTGTTGTCCTTTATATCTGATTCTCTGAATCTGCCCTAAAAATTCATTACAGTTTTGCACGACTCAAAAGCCAAAGGGCAGACAGAAGAAGATCTGACTATTTTGCACCCTTGAAGCTCATTGGGAAGCCATGCAGTTTTCAGCAGAATTGTGTGATGCTTTAGCAAAGGACTTTGAGTCATGGACAGTGACAAAGAGGAAGGGACTGGTGGCCCCGTGCTTCATTCACTATAGTCCCTTTTCATTATATCAAAACAATGTATAAGTGCGATCAGAATGGGTGAAGACAACATATAGACATTTTTTGCTAAAAATATAATTAGGTTTTGTTTCTTCTGCTGGTAGATTCTACAGATTCTGCTCTACCTCTGGCAGGCTTTGATATTTAAATGATATCCAAACATTATGCACTAGTTTTAGCTAAAACAGCTTTTTGGCGGAAAGGAGAGATGGAGCCGGAGGGGAGAAAGGAAGAGAGGAGGGAGGAGGAGACAGGTGGAAGGAGGAGAAAAAAAAAAGGTAAAAGAAGGATGGCGTTGTTATGGGGCTATATTTGGCTGTCTTATGTGGGTGCTCCTGTCTGGTATGTGAGGAGTCTTCTAGCCCTGCACCCAGCTGGGACTGCAGCCACCGGGGAAGAGCAGGCAGCTGATGGAGTGAGAGGAAGAATGTAGGATCTGGTGAGGCGAGCTTTGTGAGAGTTTTATCAGACTGGAAGTTTACATGTGTATTACTGTAAAACACGTTCTAATTGTGATTTTGAAGGTGCTATATAAGTAAAGTTATTATTATTAAGTGTAAAGAGGTTGACAGGTTCTGTATCTCTCTGTACTCTAATTGTGCTCCAGTGAGTTTTTAATATTTTCCATAACAGTGTTTCACAGAAAAGAGAGAGCTTTTTCTGTTTGTTTGTTTTGTGTTGTTCAGAATTGTGATGATCTTGTTCTCTCGTGATAGACATTTAAATCCTTTGTAGGAAGTTAGAAGTGTGCTACGAGCCAAATAAATCTGGATTGTATGTTATAATTCTTCAATGTGAATTTGTATGTGCAGCAGATTTTGTTATTTGTATCTGGATTTTGGAAAATGTTGTTTATATATTCTTATTTGAAAATCAAAATTTAAATATTAATTTAAATTTTTTAAAGTTCTAATAGTATTATACAATAACGTGAGGTAAAGGGAGTTGAATTAGTTATTATTGTTCTTAGAGGCCAGGCTGTTGCCACAAACTTAAAGTTTTATTTGAGCATAGATAATACTGCTAACATACAGACTGAAGCTCAGCAGCTGTTTTTATTGGACTTGAAAGTGTGCTCAGTGTCATATAAATGCATTTAATTTTTAAAACAAATTCTGATACTTAACATTTTGATCCATTGATACACAAACAAATTCAGAACACAAATTCAAACAAATTCAAATTTGTCTAGTGACACAATTTATAAGACATCCTTACTTGATAGAGACCAATCTGGACTCTAGAAAATGGATTGAAATATTATCAATACTCTTGTCAGAGTTTTTCCTGGTTGAAGACTCCGGGCTTTTGCCAACATCTGGTGTGCCTGGCTGAATGGATGAATAGACAACAATACTCTACTGGTTGTTGGTGTTGTTGCAGTGCTCAAGCACATGTTCCCCTGAGAGGGCTGCTTTGGAAAGCTGCAGGAACCCGCAGGCTGGATCACATGGCTTCAGGAAAGGACGGGCAGGTTTAGAGACAGGTTGAGCAAGGAGAAAGACATGGGGGACACAGAGGGAGATGTAGGTGATCTTTTTGGAGCGGCATCGGAGCCATGTGTTATAACTCAACAGTTACTATATCATGAGTAATTCTGAACAGCTGCAACAAGGTGTTAGGTGCTGTATTGTATTGGCTTTAACTGCTCTCTGCCGGGGCTGTAACAGTTATTTCTCTCCTCTCGTCTCCTCCTGTCTTTCAGGGTTCAGCCGATTCCTACACTAGTCGACCCTCTGATTCCGACCTGTCCCTGGAGGAGGACCAGGAGGCGTCTCGGCGTGAAGCCGAGCGCCAGGCTCAGCTGCAGCTTGAGAGAGCCAAGGTGAGAGCCCGAGGGTCAAAGGTCAAAGGTCAATGCTCACTCTTAAATTTGCCTTCAGTTCCTGAGGGGCAGTGTGTACCGACTCTCATATATCTCATATTTTTTACTTTCTTTTTCTTTCAACAGACTAAACCAGTAGCTTTTGCAGTGAAAACCAATGTGAGTTACTGTGGAGCTCTTGATGAAGATTGTCCAGTCCAAGGTGCTGCTATTAACTTTGAAACCAAAGACTTTCTGCACATAAAAGAGGTGAGAGGCCTTCTCAATTCTATTACTATCACTGCCTCCTTGCATATACAGACTGTTATCATGAGAGGCGATGTCCGTCATGTTTGCAGCCTAACTTCACAGTCATTTAAGGTGTGTTTCACTGTCGTGCAGAAATACAACAATGATTGGTGGATTGGTCGGCTGGTGAAGGAAGGAGCAGACATCACTTTCATCCCGAGCCCAGTCAAACTAGAAGCCATGAGGATAAAACAAGAGCAAAAAGCAGCAGCAAGGTCAGAGGTCACACAGCTCTGAGAGATCTCTGTTATCACTCCTCTTCTCGTCTCTGTGTCTCTGGCTTTCTGTCTCTCTCCATTGCCCTAATTCTACCACCTTCCTGTCTAAGCACGCTCTTTGAAAACTTTTTTTTTTTTTGGACATAGCTAGTTCTTGCTCATATGTTTCTCTGTTTTCGAAGTCCTTCTCTCTAAATTGCCTCCTGAGGGGATTTGCGCATAATGAAGCTTTGCATTATGTTGCTCCACAGGAAAGGAGGGAACGCTTCATCCGGAGGCTGGAGGTCCACCCCACCATCTGCAGGTAGGTTAGACCGGTGGAGTCCTGCTGCTGTGTCTGTCTGCTCTGCCTCTACTCGGACTGCATGCTCTCACAGGGTTACATTTACATACAGGGACTATTCCTCGGCTAAAATGTTCCCTTCAGTAAGTAATATCCTATCAGCACACTTTGCCTTTTACATGAAACTAAGCTTAATGATTATGTGAGAGAACAACTGAATTGAGATCAGCCATCCTAAATTTACAGGAAACTGAAAAAAGCCTACTTTGTTGCAGGGCCACACTGTAAATGTGCTTTTCCTCAGCCCAGCATGACATGCATGTTTTCTTTGTTAATGCACTTTTACCAAGCTTCAAAACTCAAATATTTTCCACCAAAGTAATGACTTACTGTCAGAGCCATCTTATAGCTTATAGCTTTTCTCCTTCCTGCCTAATGTTCGTTCTGTTTATTCCGAAAGCCAAACAGAAGCAGAAACAGGTATGTTTGTCATTGTGCCTCTTCCTCTGCGAATATCTTTACATTTTTACAATTTATCTAAGAATACTGTCAAGGATACCGCTACACTTATGGCTCTGTACATGGCTAGCGACGTGCAGAGCGACTGATTTTCCATTCTTTTAACTGTGTTAGTCATTAAATTAGTTTCAACACGTTCTATATTTTTCCACCTACAAATCCTTGCTGTGCTTGTGGCCTGTGCAGACTGAACATATTCCTCCATATGATGTGGTTCCTTCTATGCGGCCAGTGGTGCTGGTGGGCCCTTCACTGAAAGGATATGAGGTGAGACAACCACCAGTAGTGCTCTTCTGTTAGTATAGGTTGGTTCTGCTTTGTGTTTGGAGTAATCACCTGGATGTGTTCAGATATGGACCTTGTGCTGAAATTATTTAACCAAATAATCAAGTAGTCAGTCAAAAGAAAATTAACGTATTATTTTTGTTTTTGTTTTGGTAAAATTGATTGTTTAAAGCCACAGGAGTTTTGTTTGTAGAAAAATGATCCAGTATCATTGATGGTGCATGGTGCAGAGTTTTTCAGTCCATTCGTCTCAGTTTCTCTGGATCAAATCAGATGGAGTAATGTAGCATACTGCTGTCAGCCAAAGTGTCTCTTTGGATACAACCACTGGGGAACGCCAAAGTCAGAAATGTTAAAATCACACTTCATGGCTTTAAGTCATTTATAACGTAAAACACCAAACATCTAGTGCTTATAGCTCCTGAGATATGAGTATCATACCACTAAAAATAGATTTTTTTAGTCATGCTAGCGATATAGCTCTAAGGATGGAAATGCCAGTCTGTCAGTTGGTCCAGCACTTCGGTCCCGACTGCAATATTTCAACATCTACCGGATAGATTGCCATGGAGTTTTTGCACAGACATTCATGGTGCCAAGTGGTAGTATCCTAATGACTTTGGCCATCCCTGACTTTCCTCTAGTGTCTCCATGAAGTTGACATTTGCAGTTTTGAATGAAATGTCTCAACAACTACCGGCTGGATTGCCATGAAATCTGGTGCAGACATTCATGAAATGCTCATGACATTCCCAGCAGCCTCAGCTGCACGTTACGTTTAGTGTTGATTATCAAACGTTATCATGCTAACATGCTCCACTAAGACGATGAACATGGTAGACATCATAACAGCTAAACATCAGCCTCTTCGCATTGTCATAGTGAGCATGTTAGCACGCTGATGTTTTGCTTTTAGCCCAAAGCGCTGCTGTGCCTCAATCCAGCCTCAGAGAGATAATTGCATGCAGTCCTTTTTTATTTTCAGTAAGACAAGTAAGCAATTTTTAGGTATCACTTTATGCTGTGGTAAATTCTGATGGGTAGTTATCATAATCTTATACACTCTGAATCATTGACATAAATCAATATTGAAAAGAACTGTTAACACCAGCCGTAGATGTACATATCAACATATTTGAGTGTTTGAGTTCAGTTTAGTCTGTTTTTTTCTTCCCTGGCCTGCCTTTGTTCGTTCCGGTCCGATCTGGATTGTATTTTCCGGTCCAGTATGGACTTGCTCGGTTTGATCTTAAAGGAATCACTCTCGGCTCTATTATCCCATTAACACTGATGCTAAACACCACATTCACATCATGACAAAATTATAGCACACACACCAGGATCCATTTTGAGTGATACCGACCTGCACGTATGCCCCTTTATATGAGCTGCTGTATGTTATATTCTCTTCTACTTAACTCTGTGTAACACATATAGGATGAGATGTATGAGAACACATTGGATTTATCTTAGAAAAAGTCCATTTTGAATGAATCTGCTGATGAACATGTTGAAATGTGAGGCATGTAAATGAACAGAATGTCTTCAGCATTTTCTCTCTGCCTCACTCTCCCCTCTGTGACTGTGCAGGCTGTGCGCCAAGCCGTTCGTTTTGTGTGTGTGTGAAATATTTATGTATCGCTCTGGTGATGTGCTTTGGGGATGTTACAGTGGTGAACACCAGCCTGCCTCCCTCTCTCCTTCCCTCTCGTTCTCTTTCCCTCTGCTTTGTGTCTCTTGTACATATTATATTCAGTTGCTCGCTATTGTTCTTTAACATAGTCTCTCTCTTTTCCGCTCTTACACTCTCTTCTCTTCTTGTTGTTTCATTATCTCTCTGTTACAACGTGGAAGAGTAACACCACTGTGCGGTGCGCTTCATCCCCTATTCCAAAGGCCATCCATTTTTCAGGACTGTTTGAAAATAGACTGGTCTGCTTCATCCTCACAGTGTACATGCAATCATACACAAGCAAACACACAAATTAATGGTGCTCATTACTATCTGTTTTGAGTGTCTGTTCTGGTGATAACAGCATTGTCTTTCATGAGGCCCACAATGTAAATGTTTTAAAAATGAAAGGATATGTTTACTGTAATGTATTTTTGGCCCTGTTTTATTATGCTAAATGTGAATGTGCCAAATTGATTGTGTATGTTGATTAGTTAATGATTAGTTCTGTCTTACACTCAAGAGTCAAGGCAGCACTTTGCCTTTAAGTTCTCCTATTTAGTGTTCGTAAGCATTATAAGTGTTAATTAATGTATTTGTTAACAACCATAACTCCTCCTGTGAGGCATCCATAAGTAGATGCTGGTGTATAAACACACATAATCAATGACGATTGTTGTAATAATATAAAATATGTCTTCAGAGACGTTATAACAGTTGACACAGGCTGTACATTAAAAAAACATTTAAAAATGTCCTTATAGCTGCTTACAACTACAGTATAGTGTGTTAAAAACCATTTATTAAATGTTTATATAGTGCTCATAGGGGCTAAATAGGGAAACTTAAACTAAAGTGTTACCAAAATCAAAAGAAAGTGAATGAAAAAATATGAATAATATGTAGGGCTAAGTGTGTGTGTGCATAGGCGTATAGTGTCTCCTAACTTCTCTCCGCTCTTCCCTCTTCCTATCTTTCGCCTAGGTAACAGACATGATGCAGAAAGCCTTGTTTGACTTCCTAAAGCACAGATTTGATGGCAGGTGGGTACGTCTGTCTGTGTTGCTCCGTGCAGCTGCAGCTCAGTGTACAGTAACACTGGGACTGAGCTACAGAGCTGCTCGTGGGATTCTGCCGATCACGTTTTCATGGTCGATGGGACGCATGATGATGATGATGATTTATTTTTAGCTGCAAGGGAGTACAAGTTCATCTCATCCTTTGAAATGGAACAGTTGTGGATGTGATGTGATAAGACGCTTCTTCTTTAGGATCTCTATTACACGGGTGACTGCTGATCTGTCACTGGCGAAGCGCTCAGTGCTGAACAAGAAGGCCATAATGGAGCGATCCAACACGCGCTCCAGTCTCGGTGAGTGACGAGTCTTTGATCTTTTTTGCTAAATAAAGATTAATACCTGCTACGAATAGATGCCTCTTCTTTATTTAATGTCAAGTCTGCGCTAAACTTCAGTGACGGCTCTTGCTCTGCTAAACGTGTCTCATACAGCTCCGTCTCTTTCTTTGGTTTGTTCACAGCTGAGGTCCAGAGTGAGATAGAGAGGATCTTTGAGCTGGCCAAGTCTCTTCAGCTGGTCGTCCTGGACGCAGACACTATCAACCACCCGGCACAGCTCCTCAAAACTTCTCTGGCTCCCATCATCGTCTACGTCAAAGTTTCCTCGCCTAAAGTAGAGTACATCCCACATAAACTTAGCAAAGGAATTCACTCATTCAAGACTTATGTTTTTGCCTCTATAGTTGTTAATTATTATTAAAAATTAGAGATGAAACAGTATAATAGTCGATTATTTAATCAACAGAAAACTAATCTGCAACTATTTTGATAACTGTTTAATCATTTTGGTCGTTTATTCAAGTAAAAACTTGCTGCCTTTATCTGTATCACTGTAAACTGAATGTCTTTGGGTTTTGGACTGAGGATGTCATCTTGGACTCTCACAGCGTGTGAAGAGCATTTTTCACCTTTCTTTGACATTTCATAGATTTAATGATTCATCGAATTGAGCTGAATTTCTTAGCAGGGGGATTTCCACGTTAAAAGGGAGTTGATAGTGAGAAAACTGTGGCCGGATTTCAGATGATATACCATGATGCACTCGCTTGATATGACTACATAAAAGAAGAAAACAATGAGGAAAATGATGAAGGAAATCAAATTCGAACCGTGCACTTGATGACCTTCACTAACTGAGTTTTTTAGTCTTGAGTCTTTTTAACTGCTTGACTCTCTTTGTCTCTGGCTCATCTCACAGGTTCTTCAGAGGCTGATCAAATCTCGAGGGAAGTCACAAAGCAAACACCTCAATGTTCAGATGATGGCAGGGGACAAACTCGCTCAGTGCCCACCTGTATGTCACTCTGCACAAAACTCAAAATTATGAGGCTCAGAAAAGGCTTTTGAAAAGACCTGAAATTCTTATCTCTCGTGTTCCCGTCTTTGACTCATTAGGAGATGTTTGATGTCATCCTGGACGAGAATCAGCTGGACGATGCTTGTGAACACCTTGCAGAGTACCTGGAAATTTACTGGCGAGCTACGCATCTCCCCTGTTCTGCCCCTGTCAACCCCTTACTGGACCAAAGCGTGATCACCCCACCCTCAGCTAACTCCAGCCAACAGGTAAGAGAAATATTCAACTAGTGCTTTATCATTTAACATTTTGCCTGCATTATTAATTACATCTTTTCTGCCTCCTGTGTCCATTCACTAGTTTTCTGAAACTCAAGAGTTGATAGAATGATCACTATCGCGGACATAGGTGAGAAGAAATTTGCTTCTCTTTTTACTTAGTCTTTGTTTCTCTTGCAAATGGTTTCTGGTACTGGTACTGTTTTCTCCCTTTAAAAGTGCCTCCTGTTCCCCTGCAGGAGCAGCCTGTGCTGTCGGCTGGGGTCAGACTAGGAAGTCATAGAGCACAGGGACCAGGACGCCACCAGGGGGCAGCAGCAGCCCTCATCTCTCCAAAGCCAGCCACCACCTTCTCTGGCCACACCTGGGGCTAAGAAGAGAACAAGAGCAGAGTTCCTGGAGGGGGGAAGAGCAGAAGGCTAGTGATCTGGGGGAAGAGGAGAAATAAAAACAGGGAGAGGAGCAAGAGGAGGAGGAAGATTTGATCAGTGCCACAACAGATTGAGAAGCCTCCACCTCACTGCTGCCCCCTCGGCAAGAGCTCCCTGCTCCCACCGCCACACGACAACTCAGGGCCGCTTTCTACAGCTGCGTGCACACTGGTAACAAAAACCAGTACAGCAGTGCAGTCACTGCACACCACCTTCTCTCTTCCCTCCCCCCCTGACCTTGACCTTATTCCCAAGTCCCTGCTTTCACACTGGAAGTCACATCCCCCACCTGGCAAAGCTGAGCTAGCCCATGTGTGTTCAGACACCCAGAAGTGGCCATCCCTCAGACACAGATAGGCTGATTCAGCTCGCAATGTAGACAAACTGTACACCTGTGAAGTCAGAGTATGTTCACATACAGTACTGTAGCATAGCAAAGCTGTCCGTGTAACGTAAAACGCAAACATGAGTAGTTTGCCAATTTAGGGTTCCGAGGGTTTCGATAAACCTGGCTTCCCTCTCTGGCCAAAGAGTGCAGAGAGTAACAGAAAAGCAATTCCCTACGTCTTCCATCTCTACGGTTCCCTGTGAACTGTCATTCCAGTTTAACCAAACATTTCCTCAAAGGCACAGTTGTTTCTATCAGAGTCAACTTGGTGTCACCTGTAATGGGACACCCAAGGAAAATGAAAGCTTTCCTCTTCCTTTATCATCTATTTTCTCTAATTGTTTTTCCAGTAGCCTTTTCAAATTATAGTCTTTATTTATTTATTTTTATTACAGTAACTATCTAAACTACTATATATAATTCATATCTTGGCTCTCAATATAGCTGATCACATCTCTGTAGGCAACAGTGATGCAAAACCCATGCATGACAAGCACAGAGTTGCACATCAACAGTCTATATGCATCTTTTGTCACAGCTTTGAATGTATGAATGCTGGCCCGTTAGTTTAGGAAAGAGTATTTACAATAACTGTGGTTTGTCTGCAGATGGTTTGTGGCAAATCATATAACCTAAGTAAAATGTAAATAAAACTCAATATAAAGAAAATAACACAGAACAAATCACCAAGTCACATTTGGCTTCAAATGTGATTGTAATCATTTCAACTGATCATACTTTGTGTCAGTTACTGCACTATAGTATGATTTTTTTTTTTTTTTTTTTTATCCAAAAGAAATTACTTAAATTTCTTCCTTTTGGCACATTTTGATCCACAATTTGTAGCATAGCGAGATATCAGAACTTTAACTGATATTTAACACATATGTAAGTTACTCCAAAAGAGGACAGATACATAGCTCCAGTCTCAGATTTCCGGTTTTGGCACACCTGGTATTTTTGTTGTTTCCTCACACCAAACTGCTCCTGATGGGGGTTTTAAAGTAAAACTGAAAGCTTGAGACTGGAACAATGACTCTGTCCCTTTTTTTGGAGTAACCACATATAAGTTGTAACTTATCTTCTGTTGTACATGATTTGATCTTCAGTTTTCCAAGTGGACTGGAAAACATATAAAACACCTTATTGAGCAGCTTTGCTGTAGGAGTTCTAGAGAGAATAGATGTGTAGATGAAAAACACAGTTACATCTTACCTCAGCAAGCGTGCTGAATGTGATTCTTGGCGATGGTAACACCAGACAAAAAATTAGCACATCACCACAAAGCAGACAGTCAACAACATTTTTGTTGTTGTTACCTTATCAGTGGTATAATTTACATTTCACACTTCACTGCTACTCAGTGGTGCAGTGGTAACTCAAGAAGTGGTTGGACTGTAGACGCCCCGTTTCTTTTTGGAGAGAAACGGGGCGTTTCTAGGCCGAGAGCCTCAGAAGTAAGCTGCTCAGTGCAAAAGAGGTAGCTGCTGCTGTGTACATTTACACCCACTCTCCACTACACCACTGTGCTACAGCACTGAGAAGGCTTCGTCTCCTGGACATCCGGGTCTCTGAGCACATCAGCAGATTGCGAAGGGTTACTTCCTAATAAACCTAGTGAATTATTTTATCGTCTTTTGGCTTAAACATCTAAAATCAGCACGAGTACTGCAGGCCTATAAGTACATGGAGGGCGACCTCTGGTGGTGTATATGTTATTAGAGGTCTGGTAGCCACTGCTTATTCTCAGCCCATTGAAAACAAACTGCAGGATATACATTTAATATGCATCCGCATAAATTAACAATATGTACAATTTCCAGTCATAAGACTCGTTAAATGTCTTTGCTGCAATTACCAAAAGCTTCATCCTAAACTTTACATAGCCATCAATAGTCGCTTTAATGTTTATTTAAGTATTACTTGCCTCCATTTCATGTCTTACAGTACTCACAAAGATGAACGCATTTCAACAAGCACAGAAGTTCTTCCATTAATGCATCTGCTTCTATCATGTAAAACTATAGAACTCAGCTAAGATAACACATATGTAAATAATCTAATGTATGTGTGTGACATATTGTATTCCTGTTTCATCAGAAGGGCTTCTTAGGACCATCTTCACATGAGCCGCTCACTCGTCAGAGTAAATCAACATTACCTACATAACCAATCACATGTATGTATTATCAAGGCTTAACTGTACATACTGTATATGCAATATGCAGATATTATTATTGATTATTGTTATCAAATGACACAGAAAGAAAAAACGCTGAGAGGAAGTAGAAGGGTTTTAGTCACAGTACACAAATCTATATTCAATGCCTCAGAACGCATGTGTTTCTATGTATTTTCCTCTCTTTGTAGAATGATGCACTGCAGTTATTTAGGACCACCGTGAAGATTGCTTCCACTGACACCCACATTCATTTCTGAAGGACCAGGTTTGAGATACATAATTCCTATTTGATGAGACATAGAGAGCACAGTACCTTCTTTTGATTAAAAAAGAAAAAAAATCTCAGCTCCTCCTGTTTGCTTAATTTTTATTGCAGGAAATTTCTACAAAAGGTGAATTATTCTTTGGACGTCCAAAGCACAATTTTTTACAATTATCATTTCCTATTTCGTTTCACTTTCCTAAATTCTGTATGCAATACAAAGTCTAGCATTGACGAGACACTAGCTGAGACTATCAAGATATCTCCTCAGTTATGATGGGGTATAATTGCACTACTATCATTTATATGTCTGCTTTATGATGCAATAAATGCACTAAATGTTATGCTGTACCCACCTCCAATACTGAACAAGCTGTCTAGTCTAATGATGATGTCAACATTTCCCTTGGATTCTGACAAGTCGGCAAGATAAACGATATCCAACAGTGTCTGGTGATGGTGTGTACAGGGTGCATCTTTTGTCAATAGCACATTTGAAAGAGGGGGTGAATTAAAAAACAACAACATTTAAGTAACATCTCTGTCTGGTGTTTTTATTTTTGCTTGGTGGTTCAAAATACAACCAACAGAGGGCAGAAGTGGGACGTCTGTGCCTTCAGGTTGTGCTGATGCTGTAGAATAATCCATCATGTAAACCAGAAATATCGTAGAGTGATGCCTTTCATCTCGTTTTAAAACTTTAAGCTAAAAACGAACTAAAAACATTTTTTCTCACTTACCTCTGGTGAGCGCAACTAGTTCTTGACGTTGCCTGATCAGGTTTTAAGATACCGTATCTGTGTGTGAGATTTCTGCCGCCCCAAGACTTCACCGTGAACGATTTTCCCTGGAATTACTTTCTACCAAAGAACAGTCGATTACGTCCCTATATTTTCAGAGTAATGGACACACAGTTTCTGGAAAGACACATGCCATGCTGTTCAATTTTTTAAATCTAATTTTTCAATGGAGCTAATACTACAAATGAAACTCCTTTGACCCATTATTTCAGTTGGTAGCAGACACTGTACACAATTGTCAAAACCTGGACAAATGAAACCAAAACTATCTGCATGGCTTGATACCATGAGATATATATGAAAAAAAATATATGGGTTTTTTGTGATTGTGTGAACTGGCCCTTTAAGTGTTCCCTGGTAACTGATCATATACACAATCCAGACAAACGTGTGTACTTTTGATCTGGGGCTGTATTTTAAGCTCCAGTTACGATGAATCACAATGCTACAGCATACAATGATATTTTTGACAATAGTTTACTTCTAACTTTCAACATGTCAGTGGCCTCATGCACAAAGCCGTAAAGAAATGTTCCCATTTAGGTGTAGAAGATCTTGACTGGCCTGCACAGAGCTCTGATGGCTTTGAGGTTAGAGCTCTGTGCAGGCTGGTGCTGGTGGCCGACCTCCCTATTGCTCTTGTGGCTGGACGGGAGCAAATCGCTGCAGATAGGTTCCAAAATCTTGAATTATATTTATGCCCATTGGTTCGGAATGACATGTGACCTCTTAGATTTGGCCACAGCAAAGCTAAGCCGGGACGTTGCGTTGGCTGTATCGTAGAAAATGATAAGAGAGAGCGAGAGATGTCACAACTCAGCATGTGTGAGGACTGAGGACCCACGACATATTAAAATCCCTTGAATTAGTCTACATATGAGTGACAGTAGAGCAATCTGTTCAGATCATTCATAAGTGCACCCATATACCACTCATTCAGATTCAGCTTGTCCTCCCTTTTCCCACAGAAACCCAAGTTATTACCACCACTATCTGGACGTGATCATCATTTACCATCTGTCCTGTACTTGTAATGCCACATGACATCGGTTGGTAGCCTAATATCACACATCTTCCCCGACACACTCACGAAAAACGTGTAAATTGCTGCTTCATATGTAAGTCTAGAATATCACATGTGAAATTCATGCTAGAAATGCTGGGTTACAACACCATCTGCTGACGACTTTGTGGTAGGCAAGTAAGGAAGTCTCCGACTTCTTGTTTCTAACCGTCTGAGGGTCTTGTGAGAAAGGTAGTGACTCAGCTTTTGTCTCTTTTCCGGAGGCCGTGTGTTGACCGGTGTCCCCAGCCACCTACTCCTCATCTGCGAGTGTCAGCCATATTGGAAGGTGTCACTTTATGCCTGATGATTATTCACAGCCACCTGTCTCTCTCTGTCCCATCAGAGGAGCTCTGTAGTGATTGCACAGGCAATAATGTATTCACTGCGGTTAGTTTAGAAGGGTTAGAAAGAGTTCATAGTCTGCAACTTTTCTTCTTAACTGCTCCTGTCTTCCTGTATGCCCCGCTCTATTGAAGTTTTATTCACCACCAATCAGCAGTGTAGTGTGAAGCCTCAGTGAACCCACTCCCTCTTTAATACACCCATTGTCACACTTGTACAAGTGATCACCGATGAAGTGTTTGTAATGCGTTTGTGCATGAAGAAAGGTTGCACAGTCTGAAATCCCAGGATATTTCAGCCCTCTTTTCTCTACACACTTGAATTACTGTGGGAGGCTTTACACCGTGACGTTTTAGAACAGTATAGAAAATGATTCCTGTCACAGCGTTTTAGGTCTTCATTATACCCTGGGCACAAGACAAAAGTGGAAAGCCATGTAACTCTGGCCCCTACACTGAGGTGGGATTGATGTATTAGTTTATTATAAAAGACAGCTTAATGAGACTTCCCTTGGAATCATGTTTGCTGAATTAAAGTGTATTTGTTCCAAGTTAAGTGTTAGCCCAGTTTGTTGCAACATAGAAACAGCATAATTAAAACGTTTAAAACTTAAAAGCACGCAGAGTTCTTCAGGTGCTACTCATCAACGATCTATTAACTATCAGGCCGTTCGTTCCTGACTCGTTACTCAGTAACTACTCACATTTTTGTGTAGCCTACTGTATTGTAAAGGACAAAAAAGTTTCTGAAACTGAAGACAACGCTGCCTCCTTTACCAGCATGCCAGTTTTTTTTTTACACCTGTGAAGTCAGAGTATTTACAGTATTATTTTACAGCATTCACTTGAAAGATGGGTGTCAAATCACAACATGCTCTTGTTACAGAAAAAAAACCTAGGAGTAAAGACAGAATGTGCACTTGTCCAAATGTTGCTGTTGATGGAAATGAAATATTAACAGCAACACAGAACACGTCCTCCTCGGCATGCACACACAACCCCCCAAATCAGAGCTATGTATGATGACAACAAGACATATTGGGCTATAAAACGCAGACAGGTCCCAGCATGGGGGATGAATGATACGGCCTGTTTGTGAACAAAGGCAAATTGCTTTGACCCACTGGGGCAAAAACTGCAAAGGGCTCTGATTGGCAGCAGTAAGTAAATTAGCCAGTAGGCTGCCAGACACAAGAGAAAGCATTTAATTGACTTTTATCTTTAATCCTCCTTTTCCGAACAATGAGATGCTGTTTCAATGCAGAAATAACCTTCGGGGTGTGAAAGTCAGTGTCTGTGTGTCTCCAGGGGTTTGACCAGCACGAGTGAGAGGAGAGACCCCCGACTTGACCCTGTGGGCAGCCGATAGCTTGTCACCTATCAGGGGGCCTCACACCATCCCACCACATGTCAGTGTGGTGGTATTACACTGAACCACACTGACACAGGTCAGACTGCCCTTTGATCAGCAAACGTGCACTGAAACATTCTTTAAATCTTATCCCTCCGTGGTTTTTGGAGGGCTGACAGGGTAACTGTGACCGGGAAGAAGTGTTGGATTTTAGAAGAAATCATACTAACATCCACAGACAAAAGAAGTTGAATGCCGATTTGCTTCATTCCAGAGCCAATGATATTACCTTCCACGTACTTTGCTAAATCTGAGTCAGAGAATATCAGGCCAGTTGTGGAAGACAATTTTCGATTAGAAGAAGCAGAGTTGTTTGGATAAAACTGACCTGACTCTGTAATGCAGATTAAAGTTAACTAATTGGTCTACCTTCAATTGGTCCCATTGTACTCAGTCAGTGGTATGCTATTGATCCAGCCAGTCAAGTCAATTTAATCAATCAATTTCCAGCAGGCCAAGTGACAGGACCAACAGGTTACAAAAGAGAGGTCTGCAGTGACTGTCTGTTGGCTACCGTATTTCACAAGCCCTAAAATTGAATGATAAACACTCGCTGAAATGATTTGGCCCTAATATCGGGTTTGCTTAGTTTGCAGTGAAGGGAAAAAAAAGGGGTGAATCTAAAACATAAAAAATGAATAAATCCCGGTTTATGCCGCCGTTGTTCTATCACCCTGACACTGATCTTGTTCACTGGGTGCAGTAAGGGCATGTTAGAAAGCCTGTGGAATGGTTGAGCTCCTATTGGCTGCTGCTCGCCTCTATAAAGAGCTGCAGTGGCAAATTCAATCAGATCAACTGCGGGCATCCTGCGAGAGCCAGACACCGGGACGCTCGATCACACTGGGACGATTTCTGGGCTGTTCTGCCGCTTGTTTTTGACATTTTTGTTTTGGCAAAAAAAAAAAAGAAAGAAAGAAAGAAAGAAGCTAAAATAAAACATAAAATAAAACATCAACAAAACACTAGACCACCCTAAACATCATGAAGGAAAGGAGAAATACACAACCGCTTGTCGTGAGATGTAAACTGGTTCTTGTGGGAGACGTTCAATGCGGAAAAACGGCGATGTTGCAAGTCCTGGCGAAGGATTGTTACCCAGAGGTATGCTCCGATGTGGCTCATGTCTGTGAAAACATGCACTAAAAATGTATGCAAAAAAAGTTGCGGTGTATTTTGTTGATGATCGCAGTGTTAAGTTCTCTTAAAATGATCGTGGCAGGAGAAAATCGGTGCGTCTGTTGCAGACAGTGGCAGTTTGCATGCGCATCTTCCTGAGATTTCCTCCTTTTGGTTTATTTTGCATTCCTTGAACGTAATGCTTTTAATTGCACAAGCCTTTTCGTCGCATGATCAGTGAAAATGGATTCATTCCCTATGCATTTATGAATGCTTCATATTATGTGTGCTGAATATTTCCTGCAGCTGCAATGATGCGAGTGATTAATTGATAAGAATTTCCAACAAATTGAGGGGGATTTAGATTCGGCTCATCATTTGACTTTGTTTTCGTGTTGTACTTGGTAGCTAGATGAATCCCGTTACCTGTAGCTGACTGACTGACTGACACCTCCCCACTAATGGCACCGTGTTGCTTTTTGTTCCCCCAGACCTACGTGCCCACAGTATTTGAAAACTACACAGCCTGTCTGGAGCTGGAGGAGCAGCGAGTGGAGCTCAGTCTGTGGGACACTTCAGGTAACTCATCGCCTCTCCTCTGTCTGTCTGGCCCATCATGACCTGCCACTCTGTCTGCAGCACTGAGGGAGACCGGGATATTAGGCTATGCGCTGTGAATGTAATGACCGTCTGTCTCAGCTGAAAGGAGGGGAGGCAAAAAATGGAAATGTCATGAGCCTGTCCATCTCGGAATAAAGGAGATAACATAAAAGTGCTGTTAAATGAGTCGGAGGCTTATGGGCAGGCCTCATACTCTCTTCTGTTATTCATTGTTAACGCAAGGGCACAGAGAATGTGCACTTGTTGAGTCCGAGTCATTTTACAAATCTCTGAATTGCAGCTGATTAAATGTATTCCTTTATCACCAGATGCATTTTTGCATGTGGCAGGATGAAGGATCGACAAATCTGCAAGTACATTTCTATGCCAAATATTTTCACTAGGCAGAAACTAGGCAGAAAGACTGATTATTCCGCCTCGCTTGTTGTTATTGCTGACTTTGTGCATCATATGTTCATTTACACAAAGCGTGAAAAAGAGGGTCAATGTGTCAGTGTGGATCTCCCCAGGGATCTGCTGTTTAGTGTGTTGACCTGAATACTGTGAACACGGGTCTGCAGCACCTGTTTGATTCCCTTCATGCCCACTGCACAATGGTTTTTCTCCCCAGCCCACATCCCTCTCCATCCACACGTACTGGATGTATCTGCAGCTTCACTAGGTCACCGTGGCTGAGCACCGTGGGCTCATGTGTGTGTCCCTGTGTGTGTGTGTGTGTGTGTGTTTGTGTTTCTAATTGTGTGTCTGTGTACAGCAAACGCTTTATATAACAGACCCACTTGTATGAGACGATGCAGTATTTACTGTGTTCTCATATTTTTTTCCCCATTATCCAAAAGTGGCAACAGGAAAGTAGTGAATGTAATTCTCTCCCCAGACCAAATCCCGCTTTTTAATCCCAGACTGTGGACCTTTGGTCTGGCCAGCAGGAGTGGGCCCGGTGCCTGGGGATGGATGATGGGCACACAGAGAGACACCCTGTTGAGCAGGAAGGTTTTCTGGAGCAGACAGACATGAAGCAGCTCAGAAACTCTGGTGACCTGCATTCGCGTCCATATGCTACCCTAGGTCATCCACTCAAACAGCATGATTCAGGGGATTAAGACTCTGAATAGGACCACTGGTTCCCCCCTTCTGACTGACCCAATGAGTTTGAGATACTTCCTTTCTTTCTTTCTTTCGTTTTTCCCTTCACTTTTTTCCCACTTTTCTGTTCCCACTAAACATATCATCATTGTTTTAACTCTCTTCTTCCCTCTGTTGAACCCTTTCTTTGTCGGTCCCTTGTGATCCATTCAAAATCCAAAATTGTACCATTTAGTTTCTGGCTAATTTGCATACGTCACCCCCTTGACACGAGGAACAATGAACGGACCCAATGGCAAACAAATACTGCACAATGCACTACAAAATACAATAGGGTACAACACATACTGCACAGTACACACATATCACAGACAGTTGTAAATTAACAGATAAAATTGGACACAAAAGGCTACAGTGAAAGTAATTCATGGTAATGTGAGTAGGATTTAAGTTTGATTTAAAGAGTTTTCACTCTCTTGCTCCACTGAGAGGAGAACTTAAATCACCCCTTCCTCCCCCTCATTTTTTTTTTTTTTAATAGATGACTCTCATGTATCTCCCGTCAGGCTCCTGGTGATGGACGACAGGCGCAGGGGCAATTTGTTGGTCACATTGTACAGTTTCCTCTTCTTGCTGTAATTTGCTCTAATCGCGTGGAGCTCCGCCGCTGCGGCCCCACCACGCCGGGAGACTCTCCTCATTATCTTGACTCCCCTTGATTGATCGGACTGACCTCATCGCCGGCTCCACACGGCAGGCAGCTCCTTCTCCCTGGTCCGCCATGGATTTACTGACCAAAATCAATCCACCAGTTTTAATCAGCCTGGTCTGATCGGACATGCAGGGGGGAGAGAGGAAGAGGGGAAGGCGAACACCATCCAGCGGCTGTAACTCATGAATAGTGAATAATTGATCTCGTTACGGTGTTAGTGCGTAGTTTATTTCAGGTTAAATGCTCTTGCTGATAAAGCCTTTGCGTTTTAGAGGATAGCGTATATAGAATAATTTCTTGTATGATATATAAATGAGATTGAATTGGAACTAACCCAATATCCATTTAGGCTGAAGAAACAATCTGTATAATTGTAAAAGAGAGGCATTGTTAATAGACAATAATTTTGTCAATGGCTATATATCAGTCATCTACTAATGGCCACAAGGCTTTTAGTCATTTTAGGGACATTTAGGGTTCAGTCTGTTTTAGGGTGACAACTAATGATTATTTGCATTCTACATTTATCAGTCCAACATTTTTATGATTAATCGATGAATCGTTTGCTCTATGAAACAATGAAATTTTCAAATTGCTTGTTTTGTCCAGCCAACAGTCCACAAGATATTCAATTTACAGTGATGGAAACAGAGGAAAAGATGCAGATCCTCATATTTAGAAAGCTGGAACCATCCAATGTTTTTAAATGAATAACTGATTGTCATAATGGTTATCGATTTATTTTCTGTTGGTTGACCAATCACTCAGCTGACTGATAGTTTCAGCACTGGCTTAGTTTTTAATTAGAATAAGTGATAAGACATTAAAATATATAGATTATTACAGTAAAGTATTAGTCTTGGCAAATGAATTTTATTCAGTAGGCTGAGTGAATTGATAAGTATTAACAACTAATGATTTTTACCTCTGACTATAATATTGTGAAAGATTGAAACGATTCCTAGCGGAATACCCTTCTAATTCAAAGCACATCAAGGCTTTAGGTTAAATTTTTTAAACAGTCTGTTGTTTGAATCAACTTCAGAAGCCACAGAGTGATTAGCTTTGACAGTGTCAAGTTACCAAGTAAAGCTTGTTAGCAGTTCAGACATGGTGATGCTCAGGAACAAAGAACCATCCTCTCCCTCCCTGCAGGGGGCTTCAGCAGTGATTCTGACTGGCTCTGGCATGTGAAACCAGGGAACAACTGTCTGACGCAATGTAATGTGTAATTTTTAGCTGGTCTGTAAAGTCTGTAGCTGTAAGCTGCTGCTGCTGCAGCAGTGGAAAAGCAGCAGATCCTCACATTTAGGAATGCAGCAGCGGCAGCAGCACCACAGCTCCCAGCCGGCTGAGTGTGGGCGTAGGGGCAGCGCTACTCTCATCCCCAAATCTCTGAGTCATCCCATCACTGGATCATTAATCTGTCTGACCCCTGTATTCCCACTGTCAGAGAGGAGTGTGCTAATGATGAAGACAGGCTCTGTCCCTCAGTTGATTTAGCACACATGCACAGAAATACACTCGCGCACTCACTCAAGCACACGTAGAAAAGTGGACCCTCCCCTCCCCCACCTGTATGCCCATCTCAGCCTGTGAAGCCTACTTCTACTCTGGCCCAGTTTCCACCTCGACACTTAGCTCTGGGCACTGCACCATCAATACGGATGGAGTCGAGCTCAGGCGCATGGAATTTGGTAATGCTCGTTCCTTTTCCTCCCTTCCCCAGTAAGTCGGCCTCACTCTCCATGTTTCATGCCTCAGAAATGCTCCATCTGTTGTAGAGGCGTGCTGTTGAGAAAGAGGAAAGAAAGGAACCATTTGGGCCACGCTTAGATGCTGCATGTGCACTGATCTGTCTAGCCAAAGCATTCTCTGGGTTGTTGCAATGAAAAGAAGGAGGGAAGAGAGGGAAAGAGAAAGTGCTACCCTGTGATATCAGACAGCAGGGGGTGAAGGATTAATGGCATAGGAGGGCTCTTTGTGATCTGCCTCTGTATGATACACTGCTGCTTTCCCTTCTCTCTTCCTCCTGGCTTTTTTCTTGCCACAATAGAAACTGCTATTTCTTCCAGGATTAGAAACTGGGTCCTGGAAAGTGCTGCCAAGGCTGCTACTGTATCCAAACAGCATGTTGAGAAGCTTTAAATGCTAATATTTACAAATTCATATCATGATTTATTTATTTCCTTTAAAAACGGGATAAATACGCCTACTGATTCGTGCATCCTTTGACCAAAACAGAAGATAAAATCAATTTCAGTGGAGGGTTGAATAACAAAGACACACTGTAGATGTTCCCTCCATCTCCCTTCCCTCTTGGCAGTGTAATACTTCTAAACTAATTTGTCAGCTTTAATTGCAAAGGCTCTCGGACCCCCCGTGCAGCTTCTGTCCAGCTTTTCATTGACTGCTGCATTTATATCAGTGGCCATTTAATGCAGAATCACACCCAGGTTCCCGGCTGTGTGATAACCCCTTGCGGGAGATTGAGAAGATTTACGGAGCGCCCTGTTACTGTCACACACACACACACACACACACACACACACACACACACACACACACACACACACACACACACACACACACACATACACACACACACACACACACACACACACAGAGAGAGACTCATCATTGCTAATTGTTCTGATTTCTATGTGCCAATTTTCACAGTCAGCAAACGCAAAGTTGTCTCACAGATGAGCGTGGCTTTTCTACTCTAACCCTAAATGTAAAATTGTGTAAGGGCAATAGTGTAATTTTCATTCACAAGGTGGCAACGTCTGTCCTCTTTTTGAAAAATACAGTCGTAGTAAATCATTTACTTTAATCTGAATGTTTCAGTCAATTTACTATTTAAGAGGAAAACAAAGTAATTTTTCATTCCAAAGACGTAGAAACAGAGTTATAACACAAAAAGCGTGTCCCTTTGTTCCTTTGCAGCGATGTTTACTTTCTTCAGGACATTGAGCCCTGAGGAGTTTTATCACAGCTTGTCATTATTCCACTCACAGCGCCCGGCAGCTGGCAAATTCAGTTTTACCCTTTGATAATGTGAAAGATCATTAAGTATTCATGAAACTGATTTATATGCGAGCATCCATGTTGTGTGTGCTTTTTCATATGTTCTCTTCTGATGCATTGTTTTCTACTCAGTAAATCAATTAGGGCGGTTGTGTAATATCTAATGAGTGATTACACACACTGCTTTTGTTATCTGTAGCTATAAGAGGAACACTGAATCCCTTTTGGGATTCACATGGAGCCCGAAGTAAACATGTTAATCCCATTGAGCTGCTCCTCTTCTTTTTCATCTTATCACAGATTGGGATCACCTCTGGCTGCTGCCAAATTTAAATAGTGAGCCCGTGTGTCTTGAGGTGTGGTGCCGCCATGTGTGAATGTTTGTGTTGTCGTGTGATGGATGTATGTCTGTGGTCCCCAACTCTGTTGCAGAGCAGAGGAATGTCCCCAACAGTAGGTGGGTGGGCAGTTTGCTGTGTGAAATGATTGATTGGCAGTTAAGGCGAGCCTTTATGGAGAGGTGGGAGGAATGCCTGATGTAGACGGTGGATTCCAAGGCTGTTGCTGTGGTAACAGAGGGACTGGAAGTATCAGCGCAGAGCAGAGGATTTTTGGGGGGGTGGGTGGCTTACTTAAGGATTCTGAGCATGAGTGGGAGCGTCTGCCTGCCCCGAGCCCCATCGTTCCACTTGCGTAATCTACTGCAAGAGAAGATCAATGAGGATTTAGTGCTCGATTGTCATCTTCTCTCCCTCTGAAATGCCAGCAGAGGATATAGACGCAGGAAAAGAGCAGTTTCAGGGACAGCAAAGTGAGGCTCAGCAGGAGAAGTGATGCCGATTCCACATAATCCCAGCAGCTGTATGCTCCCGCTCTGCCTCTGCCGCTCCACAGTTTTTGCTCTGACCAGCTGCCTGTCATCAAAGCAATACATACCGGAAATAATCTCCACTTAAAATTAATTAATTATTGGCTCAACTCATGAAGTCTCAGACATTTTACAATACTGATAATAATTTAGCCTGGACCCCATTGTACCTTTGATATGATTGGTGGTATGCCTTGTAATGTGGCACAAGAAAAATATGTGCAGTTCCCTGCAGTTTAAAAAATATCCAAAGACCATTTTCCATTTAAACATTAAGGAACAAATAACTGAGAGGAACTTTTAGAACTGCAAACTATTGAAACTACATGTGTTTTACCATTTGACAAGGAAGATGAGGGAAACATTGAGGACCTTTGCCAATATTCAGAATGGTGGCTGCAGGATTTCTCTGAAAGTTTTATCTCACAAATCAACAATATTCAGCTCTGAAAACTCATTCTCAATAACCCCATCACTTTGAAATGTACAACATTGTGGTTGTCGAGGAAAGGTTCCTGTGGTCAAAGGGGCCTACATCAATGTCACTCATGGCACATGGAACCATTTGAAATCAGAGATGTCAGTGTGTTTTTTCAGTTTGTCTTATCTTTTATCCACATTGACGACTTTCTCTTTTCGGCAATGCAAGGTTCTCCATACTATGATAACGTGAGGCCCCTGTGCTACAGTGACTCAGATGCAGTTTTGCTGTGTTTTGACATCAGCCGCCCCGACACTGTGGACAGCAGTCTGAAGAAGGTAACGGCTGTACCCATGTTTTCTAGCCCATTGTGATTTCTTTTCCTGACAATATACCTCAGCATTGGTCAATATACTGTATATTTACAGCCTATCATTTCCTGGAAACTTTGGCAAAATGGATCCACTGAAATGATTGTCCTGTTGTGTCCACAGTGGAAAACTGAGATCCTGGACTTCTGTCCAAGCACACGTATCCTGCTCATTGGTTGTAAGATTGATCTGCGTACCGATGTCTGCACGCTGATGGAACTGTCCAATCAGAAACAGACCCCCATCACCTATGAGCAGGTGAGATACAATAAGTAACACGTTAACACGTAGCTTTTTGGGAATATAGTCAATGCCGAATTAGAAACATGAACAAGAAACATGCATGGCAAACACACTTCAATAGTAGAGTTATTAATCTTTTTCCTTCTCAGAATGAATTTTCTGGCTTTATTTTATGTCAGGGCTATGTGGTATGAAGAGAAAATAAATATTACAATAAGCAGCAGAACTTTTTAGGCATCACATCTCTCGCATTACACTTCAGCAGGAGCTATCATTGTCATCTGACAAGCATTTAAAAAATAATTTTAGGAATATGACTCTTTGTATATAAAACTATATACTATATACAATGACATATGAAGACGGGTCAGAATATAATGAGTAACCCCTTGTCACCCAGTCAATGGTGGCAGGCTCCCTCATTTTTAATTTCACGGCCATTTTATGATCTTGCTAGGGCCGTTCCTCCTGAACTTCACACATGCCAAGTGTGACCCCTGTACAAATAGAAAACACTGACAATTTGTTAAAGGATGGTACGAACAGCACCCTTCCTCACTCCATTTCTTGCAGGGCTCGGCTATGGCCAAGCAGCTGGGTGCAGAGGCTTACCTGGAGTGCTCGGCGTTCACCTCGGAGAAAAGCATCCACAGTGTGTTCCGTACTGCAGCGATGGCCTGCATCAACAAGCTGCAGCCTCTCCCAAAGCCCAGCCCCACCCGACGCCTCTCCAAAAGACTTCTCCACCTGCCCAGCAAGTCGGATTTGCTCTCCTCCAACTTCAAGAAGGAGAAGGCCAAGAGCTGCTCTGTCATGTGAGTGGAGACCTCTTGGGTTACAGTCCTCACATGCGACCCCCAGCCCCTGCCTCTTTGGTCTCGGGGAAGGGGGGGTGGGCATGATGGTTTTATCAGGGCTTCCTGCTGAATCCTTCCCTCACCCCCCCGGAAACCAAACACCCCTCAGAAGAGGTGGACACCTCGCTGTCCACTTTCTCCTGAACCTTTTAGCGCACATCCGTCTTTTTCCACCACTTTTTATCTTGCTTTCAAACAAACAATATCAGTCGAGCTTTAATCATGGAGCTGTCATTTTTTCACCTGTAAACAGTATGCAACTACAATGGTGTTACATCTGTCTGATTTTACTATCTCTAGGCACATGTTGATTTTGTCCAAATTGGAAATGTGCAACGTGTGACGTTTAATCTTGTGATGTAAATGCCTCTCAGACAATTCAATGGATATTTTTCTAAGTACAAAAATAAATCTAGCATGAAACCGTCAGGAATTAGCAAAATCTTGTACATCCCTCTTAGTAAGGTGTGTGAGGTGTGAAATAGCTTGTCGCTGTTGTCCCGGTTAAGGCCTGTGAAAGCAAAGAGACATAGTGGTAGTAGTGGGACAAAGCCCAGTGAGAGCTATTACATAGAGAGCTGTTCTCATTGTCTCAGTGGTGATGAGAGCAGGGATAAGAGCTGTGAGTTCAGGCTGCTGTGCACACAGCAGTCTAGACTATATCAATGTTCACGGTTTGCTGATGCATGGTTGTGTAGCTCTGGACAGCGCTGCTCCACAGGCTTTCAGTGGACTAAGTCCAGGAGGCTGAAGAGGCTCTGTGTGTACAAAATGACTGCAGAAATGATGACACACGAAACATAAAGGGAAGTTTAGCTGTGCTTCCGATGTCTCTGCTGTCACAGCTGGAGTCTATTTTAAAATACTGTTTTGGTTATGGGACAGACACACTTTAACAGATGAGAAAAGACACTTTTGTAGTTGTGACCAGGAGCATAGAATCAAACAGTTCAATGCTGAGCTGTCGCGTGTTATTTATGAAGCTGTGGCTGGTTTTTGAGGCCAGTCAAAGAGCTATGAGGCATATTTAAAAGCATAGGATAACGCCTACCTAATTCAGGATCGCTGCTAATGGGAGAATCTGGTTTGTAGTTTCAAATATTCCTCGGAAGATTTGTAGCATTGCATTGTTGACAGTTTTTCAACAATTCTCAAATGGTATGCAGTTTTGAAAAATGTCTTTCATATCATTTTCCCAGAAATCACTGAGTTTTTTTGACTACTGTAATATGCTTGTGGATTTCTCTGGTTCGCAACAATCCAATGTAGCACTCCCAACCTGACTACTCTTCCAAGATTACTCTGGTCTTTGTGTCGTACCCTCTTGTTAATCTATTGACCTCTAATAAGCAGCACTTACTGTAGGCTACAATGACTACGGAGCAAAAATTGGACCCTTTTCTGAGCTTAAATCTTTGGCTTCATGGTTATGTGTGTGTGCAGCATTGATCTCTGTGCTTCTAACCATAAAGCAATAATGATTTAAGTGCTTGTGATGCAAGGTAACCTGTGTGGCAATAAAGACGCAGCTTTGTGATTACTGTCATGCTATAAGTGCTCCATGGACATCCATGTTATAGACTGAAACCATCTCTGCTGTACAAAGAGGCTGTTGATCTGTGTCGCCCCCCCCCCTGTGTAAGTAGCCACTGGTATATGAAACAACCAATGATGACGTTGTGCTGTGTGTGGAAAAAGAGTATGTGAATAAGAGGGAGAAATGGTCTTTCAGTTGGAGATGCATAATCATAATAAAAACGTATTCAGGCAGCAGGACTTGCTTTAATTGCTCGTGTGAGTTGACAGTGACGTGCTTTTAAAATTGGAAATATATTTCAAAAGTCTAACAATGATCTTGTAAAAAGGGCTAGTGTGTGGGAAAAAAAAGGAAATAATGTGGGACTAAGGAGAACAAGTAATCAAAATGCACAGGCTGGCCCTGTCCTAAGAAAGCTATTTTTCCATTCTTCTTGTTCTTTTTTTTTTTGTATTCAGTAGGATGATGTGAGTCCCAGTGTCGTTTTGGAAATATCTCCCTTAAACGATTGTAGCGTCTTTATGGAGCTGTGGACTGCCACTGGTAGTCGGAGGAACTTAAAGTGGTGATCTGCAAAAAGGCTTCCAGTTCATGGTCACACACCAAATTCCTCAGCATTGCCTAGCAACAATTCAGCATAGGAAACACAGAGACTGGCTCTTGGGTTGGTTGTGTGGACAGAGACGGTTGGCTCACAAGCAGACATCCCCACATTCGTTATTACAGCATCAGTTATGCATTTATTGCCAGGCTTGTTTAAAAAAAAACGTTTCTTGATATTTTTCTCTGGGTTAGGGATGTGATGCCAGGCCTTCTGAAGATGGGATAGATGGGCGGCTCACGGACCATGTCAGTTAATATGCAGCCTTTGTGTTGTAGTCAGTGTGTGGTACAATGGTGCAGTCAAACTCCTAAGCATGTCCTATTAAAGTTGTATGATTGTAAATACCGTCTCTTGTTTTATAATCATTGTAAGATATCTTCAAGGATGTCATATGAAAATATTGTTGTGGATGTGAATATTTATTTGGTAGCTATTTTTGCCTTTTTTTGGATTGACATGTACATTTGTTTAAAATAAATTTAGGAAATTTTTACTTTTTTTTGTTTTTTTTTGTTTTTTCTGTGTTAAATAAAGCTTGCCCTGTCTGGCACCCTTGAATTGATGAAGGTAATTTAACACTTGTGTGTGTGTCTGTATTATTTCATATTGTTTTTCCAGTTTGATTGCATGAAAATTCTTGGAAAATACAGCATATTGAATTTGGCTGTTGAGATACCTCTTAATATTACACTGACTGTCTCAAACCCATTCTTCTCTTACCTTCAGCCTTTTTACACATTGTTATGATATATTGATTTGATTTATACTGTTGTCAAACAGTCGCATGGGATTGATCAAATAGTTTTACACATTTAAAAAAAAAGTTAAAATA
The DNA here is from genome assembly GCF_016859285.1 of Xiphias gladius. Lineage (NCBI taxonomy): Eukaryota > Metazoa > Chordata > Actinopteri > Istiophoriformes > Xiphiidae > Xiphias > Xiphias gladius. The sequence continues at coordinate 14,404,505 of NC_053417.1, read as the reverse complement.
CCCTGATGCCCATTTAGTTCATACCCTCCTGTCATTTTTCTGATCACAAACTTCTGAAAGTGTTATAATGAAAAGATGCAGATGCCTCAAGTAGTGGATCATTTCAATAATCTCTGTCAGAAGTGAAGTGCTTATCTTTCCACTTTATCAGTGCTAATAATTCCTTTAACAAGCTCTATGTCACTGCATGCAGGCAGAGCATGTCTCATTAAGGACAGAGTAAATTGAAATCAGGGTGGATGGGGGATCACTGTCATTTTCTATTACTTTAACCCTGAACTAAAATCATAGTCACTGATGATCAGGGAGTTAATTGCACAGACTGAGGGAAGAAAAAAATGTCAGAATCAGATGTTTAATGGACAAAATTATTAATGCCATAACGAGGATGATAGATAGGAAGGTTTTGATATGCAATGCTTGCAAAAATAAAACACCCACTTTGATTAATATATTAATAAAACCACAATATGTGTTAAATATGTATTATAGAGAGGTAGACAGATAGGTATTGTAGATGAATGCACTTGGCACACATTCAACCTTAGAGGTTGTTGGAAATGTTAACGGCTTCACTGTCAGTTCTGAAGATGCGCAAGACTGCTGCTCTCATCTGTCTTCAAACACACCACATCTGGTCTTTGCCAGCTCCAGGGGTGTCTAAAACTGGCCTGATGCCACAGAATGTGGCAGAGGTGCCAGCAGGCCCACCAGCCTATGTGCCCTCACATTGCCTCCTCTTCCAATGCTCTAACTAGACTCTAACTAGCGCCAACCAGCTCTAATGACACTGTGCATGTACAGTAACCAATTAAATACATTACTGCTGTAACTAAGGCTTATTAGTCAAATCACCTTTTAATATATGGCAAACATGTTAGCATACAGTTGCTCATTTACGTGTCCAGCAGTTACAAAGACAACAACATTATCATTCACCTGAAGTCATGTTTCTCTGCTGTTTGGTGGTGAGCAGGTAGTGTACAGGGGGTTTATCTTTGCTTTTTCTGCTGGAAATGAGACCGAGAGAGGTGAGACAGAACAAAAACAGTAAAGTAGCTAGCCGTAAAACCAAAACAATGTGCTGAAAGACGTTGAAACACTGTGAAGACCTGAGGGCAACTGCAAAGCTGGGTGACAATTTTCTGAGTTTGTCATGATGAGTAATTCTTGCTCAGCTTAAAATATACTTTTTCACCAACATTTTCACCAAAAGAGATTTATTTTATGGTAACGTAAATCCGAAAGAGAACCAATATTCCAACTAAATTTATCTAATTATTCATGTGGTTTCTTGTCAGATGATTCTAAGAGAAGCTGTGCACTGGTATGACACCAAATTATGTGGTAAGACAAACTTTTTCCTCAGGATATACAACACAGTTACGTTGGTAATGAACACCTGAAATGTTACAGGTAAAACAAGAAATATCACCCAAGATTTCAATGTGTTTTCCACCTTTGCTACAACACTGTTCTAATCAAAATGAAACTGTCCACTAAGAAACTGGTGTGAGGATGTTGAACCTGAGCTGTCCTGAGATCTGAACTCATACAGCAAACGTCTTGCTGCGTTTTGCTAAAAAAACACTCCGCTGCTAAAAACAAAATGAATCATCGGATGTTGGCGAGTGAATGCTGGAACACTTGAGGTAGAGGCTGACATTGTACACATGCAGGCACACCCACTGGGTGTGAGGACATGTAAATTGGCCACATACGCTGCTAGTCGCAGTAAATTAGGCCAACATCTGGACAGGCACAGAGAGTTCAATTGCCAACTCAGCTGTGGCTTGTACCTCGAGGCCTTGGTTAAGGAGAACTGGCATCATGGCACAGTCCGGTGAGCCCTCAGCATCATCCCTGCCATTTTGTGAAAAGTTTCATACACATACACAGCCACCTTAGAAAAGTTCTTTGTCTTCTACACAAACTCTGGGTCACTTTGACCAAGGATTAGTGTGTTTCCCTGGACAAAAGCTGGAGAGGGAGGGCGTTTTACCGAAACAAAGACAATTTAATGGGCTGTAAAACACAGTGGATTCATTCTGATTTACACACATTTTCAGCTAGTGAGAATATCAATTCACAACACAAAATTAAATTCATAAGAGTGGTAACATCATTATCTTCCTGGTGACATTTAAATCAATTAATTTAAATCTAGATTGATGATGGAAGACGCATCATCAGGCATTTTCCTATTCTTTGTAGTTAAAGTGATTATATTCTAGCTCAAAGGCATGTGCAACCAAAACAAGTTAAAAAAAAATAATATATATATATATATATATATATATATATAGTGACCTGACAGCTTAGTACAATGAGTCAGAGTTCAGGCTGGATTGGACATTTTTTTTCTGGCTTGGACGCTGGTGTACAAAGGGTGATCTGAGGGGAGTTATGCAGCATTGAGTAGACAGCCCCAGTGCTGTTGTGTAATAATAACATCATGTCCTGGGTCCTCAGAAAACTCTGCAAGGGCACAACAACACAAGAGCACATTTCAGAAGTAACCTGTCACTTTATGTTTCCTGGTTGTGTGCAGGCAGATACAAAATTGCCATACTGTGAAAAAAGGAAGAAAAAAGAAAAATAAAATCGTGCTCATGAATGAAACAGCAAAAAACTGTGCGTATCCATCTACATGCATCTGTCCAGATAAGTGCTGATCTTTGATTACTGATGAGATGCGATGAGGTGTGGAGTCCTGCAGTGTGTGCTCTCTGTCTCTCTCTCTCTATTACAGACAAACAGACACCAGATTCTCTGCCTCTGCCGCAGTGCAGGACATGGCCAGAATATCCAAACCCATCAATTTTTCTGTTCATCCAGTTTCACTAACAAAACTGGGAAGTATATCAGGATTTAACAGGACATTATCCTCACAGTTTCTATAGAAGTTCCTGCAAAGGTTAGCAGTATATTCTATCTTTTTAAATGGTGCACTTTTCAGATGCACAGTCTCAGAGTAAATATTGGATTGAGGTTTTAGAGATGAGTGTCTATGGATTAATGAAAAACTCAAAATATTCTCTTGACTATATATCACTATTTACTATTTTTTTTATTAAAGTCAAACATCCTCAGGATCATCATTTTAAACACACAGCACCAGTAACCGTCCACCTGAAGAGATCTTCCCTCTGTATCTTTAGGCTCAGTGAGGACTAAACACTACGTTGCAGCTCCTCCACCACCCCAGTCTCTCTGTGTGACCCCTGACCCTAAGCTCCCTCCTGTGGCTAAACCCACAGCTCCCCCAGAGCTCTCTCTTGACCTTGTGTTTCCCTGGCAGCCCCACCAATGAGCTCAGTCAAATGCGAGCAATTGTTTAATGTACCCTGTGGCCACAGTGGGAAAGCACAAGTTGTTCCTCTGACACCGAATGTTGTTTTTCAAAGGAATTGAGAAATCGCTGTGTTGTTTTTAGGACACATCCTTATGCATTAACCAGGATGGGCCAGAAACGTGTCTGTGGCACAAGTCATGCAAATCTAGTAGATGTGGGCTGGATGAGTAATCATCGGTTTATTCTAAACCTTATACGCTGTTTGTGTGTGCAAGCACCGCCTCTGGTGTATGTTTACCTGCTGAGCAAATTTCCTAAATCTTGTTCATATGAAATAGCAGGCATTTGTTGTTAGAAAATAAAGATGTGTGCAGAGATGATACGTTGTGCATGACTTAGCATAAAGTGCTCTGTACCAAGTTTTAGTGCTTCATGTAAAGGACAGTAGCTGAAATGACAATATTTATGTTTAATGTTGTAAATAGTTCATTGCAAATAAATTACATATAAAAATATCAGCCATGTATTTTTATGAGCGTGTTTGTTTCTTATGTTGTGTTGGGGACTGTATTGTCCACGTTTTACACAGAAGATGTTCCCCAACATCCAAAACATAAACACAGTAGATGAACACACACACACACACACACACACACACACACACACACACACACACACACACACACACACACACACACACCCACAAATACACACACACCATGCACATGCTCTCTGCCTTTTGTTTGTGATCACTGGGCAACCACACACAAAGGCCAAGGCGTGCACTTCTGTGCACAATGTGACACTGTCTGAGTACAAGAGGGTAAGGAGGAGCACTGGGCTTTACCCCTAACACACATAAATACACATAGAGAAACACACACAGTGGATTTGGCTACAGGCCACATCCTGCGTGTGTCTGCACAAGCCAAAATAATATGGAGGGATCCAGTACAGCCCATAAGCGCCATCCCCTCAGCTGTACCAGTGGAAAAATAAGCAGGGTCCGATGCTTTGTCCTTCATGCTGATTAAAATGCTAGATTAGGTCAGCTGCAGCAGACTGGGTGTACAGCAGTGATAATTACTCCATAATTACACCATACTGTGTCTCTGCTGTGTTTCACCACCATCTTTCTACTTTTTACTCATTGGTCATGTGCATGAGCACCGCTTTAATTGCACACATCAAATCACTGAATCCAAATCTGGCAGCCTAAACTGATGGATGAACCTGCCCTGTAATTCAGAGGGAAAACATCAGCAACCATTAAAAAGAGCAGTGCATTCCTCTAAAGAGAGCACGTCTCCATCAGTGATCAGCTTGCGTGCGTGTGCATGCATGTGTGCAACTGTTATCCTTAAGGTCCCTGCAGCTATGAGAGATGTATTAGCAGTGGGGGGAAGGATGGGAGACAGACAAAAGGGAGGCCGAGGGTACTGCAGGCAGCACTCTGCTCATTTTTGTCTCAGCCACTCCTCTTTCGGGAACCATGGCTACAGGCGGGAGCATGTGCCTTTAGTGGTTGGAGGGGATGTGAGGTGTGTTCGGCTTAGTCCGGGATGCACACAGGGCCCCCCCACTGAGCAATAACTCTGGTGCTCTCATGCTTGGGGGGGTTGGGCCAAAAGAAATAAGAAGATCGAGAGAGAGTGTGAAGGCCGAGGGGGAGGGTGAGGGCAAAAACGGGAGGATATCTTCACTAGTTCAATGTCTCTTAGCCTAAACATCATCTCTATTTTACCTAAAAATGAAGTCGAGCTTGAACAGAAACGCTATATGCTTGTCCGGCTGCAACAGATACGGACTAGTGTAATGTTATAAGAGGAGGGGTGGACCTAAGAGAAACAGAGCCAAGCAATGACACTGATCCTTAGTGACAAGGGAGCTGTTAAAGCATTGACAATACACACACTAGAGGGATGTTCTTGCATGTACATACTCAAAGGGGGAACTGAAGCATAGAGCCAATGCAGATTACATAAGCACTGCATTGGGAAGAGGTCTTTGCTGGCTGGCAGCATCCACAGGAAAGTAAAACAAGCCCAGCTGGAGCAAAGATGTGAAGATCAAACAGACAACCTCACGAGAGCCTTCTCTGGTCACTCTTTCTTACAGTGAGCGCAAGCTAACAATGCTTTGCTATAAGTGTTATAATATAACTGGCATTTGATGTGGTAATCTGCAAAAATTTAATTACATGGATATATTGTCATGACAACAACAGGCAGCACATCTGTAATACAAGCATGTTTCCTTGGTTTTTATTTTTCAGACGAAATGAGGACGCTGACGTTCAATGTGTGGATTTTTAAAGGAGGCAGTGGAGCTGCAGAGATGCTTCTTCAAAGAAAATGCATCAGTCCTGTTTTACCAGCTAACTGCAGTGTGCATTTCGTTGTCTTACAGTATAACGGTGGCATCCAGACCCTGGTGTAGATACACAGTATTAGCCTCAGTTACTGACTCGCAGCAGTAATTTCCCCCAGCGCATGCAGTACAAATACTGAAGTGACCTTATGATACAGTAAACATGAGTCCTGCATGCCAGAGTATGGGTGTATATGGCCTTAATCCTACTGCCAACCTGAGCATCCACGTAGCCCCTGCCAACTCCGGTGTCTTCAAGGGGCAGGAACACAATTACTCGATGTACTTGCTCATCTTTTGGCTGTAGTTTAGATGGTCACGACATTTCTAATTATCTGATGAACCATCACACTTGCGCCAGCATCTCATTTATTTCTCCCAAAAAATAATGCAAATGACGAATTCCAAAATGCATTACTCGACAACAAAACTTTGACCTCTGGCCTCAGATTCACAGGGTAGAGTTGATATTCGTCAGACTAGCAGACTGGAAAGTGCAGTTAATGGTTTCACATGTTAAATCTCTTCTGTATTTAACTCGTAGTTTACCTAACATCCTGTTTGGGACAAGGTGGGATTAACTTTGCCAGACTGTAGCTTGATGCCGTCCTCTCTCCAGTACGTCAGTCAGCCCATTAAACCCGGTTGTGGATGCGTGGTGTATCCATTTTTGATGTTCCTATCTGGCAGGGAGAATATCTCGATATAGTAAAAATAAAGCCAGCTTCTCTGTTTTTGTAAGTATCACAAAAATAAAGTACTTTGAGATGAAAGAGAAGTTTTTAATCAATACATGGTCTAGATACTGGAATGCAGTCTGTTTCTATGCAACACAGCTCCAAAGACCATCCCATGGAGGATTTTCATCAGCGCTCTGTCTGGTGCTCCTTCCCAAAGCCGTTTCTTCTTTTTTCTCTGTTACCTCTTCCTCTTTTCTTTGACTCACATATTCCTGGGTTTTGGATTCACAGCTGGTTTGGGGGGGGGGTCTCTTTGGTGAGTAAATATGCATTTTCTGCCAGTTGTTAACCTTTTTGCCTCAGTACAGACTGTGGAGGGCTTAGAGGCACCTTTCTGACAGGAAGCAGTGTGCCACACTGGCAATATTTAAATGCTCGTTCTCTCCCTCTTCTCCATCTCTCTCTAATTGCTGAGATGGCTTTTGATGTTCAAAAGAACTCTTGAGTAGAGACAAAGTATTCACAGATCTACACTGTTTAACTAATGTGTTACATCATATTACATTATAATCTCATTTCTAAAATGTTTTGTAATATTTGGTTTAAATTGAAAACAAATATTTTACGTCTCGCTAATCATGAAATTAAGGAGGCAATCCGGGCCTTAAATTGTGTTTGCCATCGATGGAGATAGGTACAGTATGTGTGCCAGGAAATTAATTCAGTTTTGACTATGGAACTTATTTTCCCCAAAGATAAACTCTACACTTGGGTTTTTCTTTATTCTCTTGGGTTTGTGAGGGGTACGCCCTATTTGCTGGTAAGATTCTCTTTAGTTTTGCATGATTCTTAACTTTGCCCTCGAGCCAATCTCATTCTGGCTGAAAAAAGGGATACCAGTTGAGCTATTAATATGAAAATGTGTCTTATGACTGACATTGATTTATGTATCATACAAGGACATACTGTAGGAGGAACGGTTACTCACACAACATTCTCAACTCTTGCTGTAATTATCCTACATGATTAAGCTTTCTGTTTACTTTTATGATTCAGCGTCTAAACTGCTTAGTGAGCTGTTTGTTGCCATAATGTGCAGCTGTTCCGTTTGCTAATTGTATGAATTCCTGCTGAGCTCTCTGCAAGTGTGACGTCTCAACATCAACAAACCACAGGTGAAGCAAGGTGCCCACTTCATAACCACTGGGATTTTCCTTCCTTCACACACTTGATGTAATTAAAAAACACTGGTTAGTGGTAGTTCCACAGGTTTAGCCCGGTTTTCTTTGGATCTGTATCAGGTCTCTGCGTGGATGCTCTCCCTGGCTTATAGTACAAGAAGTAGTTACATCACATATTGTTAAATAAAATCTTTGTGTTGCTCACAGTCTCTGTCAGCAAGTGCACTCAGCTGCGGCAACCTACACTTTGGCACAGCAATATAATATATAGTTGTGAAAGTTTTTCTTGAGCAGGTCCATATTTATATTTACACTGTAAATTCAATTTGTGAAGCCTGAAAAGCTTGTCCACAGATTTGTTCCTGAGCCCAATTCTTTTTATAACCATAATGCGACAACAGAAAACAACAGAATTGCCACTAATTTCTTTAATCATTCTACTGCAGTCTACAAGTGTAAATAAATGGGGATGGAATCCATACAGAGGAAACCCATTACATATCTATTAGATGTGTCACTTTTTCTCCTAATTTCAGAGCATTAGCCAACAATGATTTCCAGTCACTTAAACTTGTTGTATACCAAACTGTTCTATATGAATGAAGAGATAAAAGGGGCTCATTGCTATTCATACAGTACAATAACTGGTGTCTCCAAAGTCTCAGCGGGGCTCAAATGCTGTAGAGGTGCCACTGGAAACAATCTCCCCATGTAAAACATACCAGGCTGCATTAAAACTCAACAGAATCCACATTATCGCTAAAAGAACAGATTAGTTTAATACCATGGAGGCATGATGTGCCATATGTCTTCGGCAACACAAATTTCTGCCAGCATAATCAGCTTTTGATGATAAAAGGAAACATTTTTTTCCACTAATGTGGAAAAAAGCTACAGCAGTTATAGTTGTTCAAATGAAAGACGGGCTTTGGTTGAGATTCGTGTTTGTAAAATGATAGAAAGGTCATGCTAGTTGCCATGACAGCCACAGCTAATTGCTCTTACATGAGACAGTCTGAGAGTGTCTGGCCAAGGCTGAGGATGCAGACAGGTATGTCAACAAAGGAGTTTGGCATCCTTCAAAGCACCCAGAAAATATTTTCTAGACTGTATATGAAGGGGTTTTTGTTCAGCACTTATGGAATATTTTCGTGTTGCTGCATATACATTTATTACAGTTTCGCATGAATGAGACTATGACGCTGGGTGTTATGTGTGATATGACCAAAAACACTTTCATGAGCATGATAAATAACTGTTAACAACACTGTTCCTAATTTAAGTTTGGAGAGAGGTAATTACTGGACATTGTTTTAATCCCCCTCACGGAGGACAGATGATGGAGCTACTATTTTAAAAATCGTGGAGAAAACTAGGCTGTCGCTAATGAAGAACAGCTTGAGCAGAGCCTTCAATCTGTGACGCTGACAACCCAGCCAAAGACCCCAATAGTTGCCAGCTCTGCTGTTGTGTCCTGCCGGTGAATTAAGTCAGTAAATCTGTCAGCATTACTAAGAGAAGGAGAGGGTCTGTTCTGCTAAATCAGGCAGACAAAAAGCCATGTAGACCGAGCTTTGAATTCGAGAACAGAATGTGAGACACTGCCTCGACAAACACACACACAAACACATGCTCATGTATTCAGTAGTACTTATTCATACATACTGTATGCACAGATGCAGTCAAGGGCACACAGACAAAAGCCACAGAGGCACAAGCACCCACACACCCACCTTCACTTTGCTGTTCTTAAGCAAACAGCCTTAGGCACAGTGAATGAGCATGTCAGCGGTGTGGGCTGACATTCTGTCACACAAAGAGACTGTATGGAGACAGATACCTCCTCAGCCTCCTCCTGTCCTTTTACCTAACATAAAAACACAGCCTCAAATGTTTTTGATTTAAATATAGAGGTTTTTAATTCAGAGAAGCCAGGGAATCTTTGTCACAGACTTTGGCATTATCAGAGGAAACTGGGTGAAGATATAAAAACAAAAAAAAAACATACCTTCAAAGGTATGCAAAAGTAGGCTACATCTGGAGGAGTTCATCGCCATTTCAGTGAAGGTAGAAGAAGAGTGGCGTGCCCTGCACCCAGATAGACAGGTATGTCTGTGATTGGGTGGCTTTAGCACCAGAGGATGAGAGGATGAGGAAGCAGGCAGGCAAGCAGGCAATGTGCCAGGGTTTTCCCCACAGCCAGAGACACTCTAATTAAGGAGCACAGTTGGGAGAGGGGGCGAGAACAACAGCTCTGCATTGTCACATAATGATTTTCTTATCATCTCTAGTACAGGAAACACTGCACATCTGTCGCCTGACGGGCATGTGTGTCTGTGTGTTTCTTGGGGGCCCCTCCTGAGCAGCCGTCTAGTCACACCCAGAAACATGAAATCAACAAAGTCTCGGTGCTGTCTTCAGTGCCAGACGGGGATATTCAAGTCTTCCTGCCACAACAGTGTCGAGCAGGAAATGTTTGTAAGCAGCTGCAAATATATCCATTTTAATCCATACATTGGGAGCTTATTTTCACCCTGTCATATATTCATTTTATATGGAGGCTTCTCACCGGCCATTTACACTGATGTATGTTTAATCCACCCACAATATTGCTCTGCTTAATCATTGATACATATTTATAGCTCTTTTACATTTCTGTAATTCTTTGCCCTTACTCCCAGGTGTCCAGATGGAAGCTGACAGGGAAGAGAAATACCTGCAGAGAGGGGCAAAGAGTCATTGAATTTTAATATAAAATCTGGACCCAAAGCTTTACTTTATAGGTGAGAAAAGGTGCAAACAAAATCCGGAGTCAATGTCATTTTATCCCAGTTTAATGAAGAACATAATTTGCATTTAAACAATAATGCCTGAGGAAATACAGTCACGTTAGTGGGATGTCTTCTTATTTAAACAGTCTTCAGCCTTTCACATGGAATATTTAATGTTCAAATGTAGGTTACAACCACTGAGCTGAAAGTGAATTTCGACATAGTAGACATGTTTTGTTTCCACAGTACTTCTCTACATATCACGTATGGTCCACTTTTCTGTACTTGTCTCACAGGCTGCTACGCTACTTTGAAAGATAATTTTCCAGTTATCTTAAAATGACAAATATTAATAAAATGACCAAAAAAAAACCAAAAACTGTGCAAACATGTAATGATATGTTCATGAAGTGACAACAGGTGATGCTGTATGTGCACATCACAGCAGAAAGTGACTGATAAAACCCATAGAGGATAGAGGTCAAGATAAATCCTAAATAGTCAAGAGAGGGAAATGGATGTTGATGAGAAATTAAGGAATGGTTGGACTGGACTGAGAAATTATGGGAGAAAAGGCAAGAAGAAGGGGGAAGTGTTAATGTGTATGTGTCCGTGTGTGTGTGTGTGTTGGGGGGGGGGGCAGGAACCCAGATGGGCCCTGGTCTGCTTCGGGAGAGCAGCAGATGCCCTGAGATCCTTGGCCATAGAAATGCCCCCAGCCGCTTTTCACCAGAGCGCTGAAGAAGCTGAACCCGATAACTCCGCCTCGTCACATGTGCACTTTCTGATAGAAATATAGGTTAAAGGTATTTTTTTCACCCCATAACTCTGTGCTGATGATCAGCTGGATTTGAAGCATAATCACTTGTAACTGGGGAGCCCAGAGCCCAGAAAACCAAAAACCGAGCATACTGTATGTGTCAAGCTTTGCTGCATCTAAAGACATTTGAAATAATACATTGCCTTTAGTTACTCTTGGCATCTCTGTCTGCAATATTTTGAGCTTTATTTGGTGATAAATCTGATGGCTACTGTAAGACACTTGTTACGCGTATATAATGAGTAAAAACATGCAAATGACCTCAATTAAAGACTTTATCACCCTTTTAAATTGAACCTGTGTCTGTCTGTGAATTTCTGCTCATCTTTAACAGTATTTGCACTGCAGTCAGAAATCCACAGATGATCATATCCGTGTGGTCAAACACAGGGTTACATCCTTTCTCTCCATTGTACATATAGTAAAAGCTGCTCCTGCTGAAGCTGCCCCGAGCACCATAGAAACACATGACTCATCATCCACAGCAGATGCTCTGCTCCTCTCACTGACTTTGGGTGTTGAGGTTTGGGAGGTGCTGCGGGACTGTGGGTTTGTGATGATGATACAGCTGCATACCAAGCAGATGCCATCACAGTCATCTTTGAGGGGAGCATCACCCTCTAGTGGACCAGACGGGTAAAAGGCAAGATGAAAATTTAACAAAAGCTTGGCAGACACGACTGGACTGTTGAACTCAGAGCACCCCTGACACTTTGTTTGACACTGTTTTTGTTTGACATTTCTGTGAGCGCAGTATGTTACCTGATGAAATTGCTTTTTGTACACCCTATGTTTAATCAGTGTAAAGAATAACACTTAACAGTCTCCGATTTCTCTGGCTTGTTTGTCTCAGCCCCAAGCCCGTTCATTCCAGTTGAAGATGTACATTTTTAAAAAACAAATATGCCACAAATATATATTTTCATTTAAAAAAAAAAAAAAAAAAAAAAGGCTAAATAATTTCCTAAAATAACTGGGCAATGTTTTTTAGAAAATATAACTCAAACAGGAGTAAAGTGCATTTGTTAAGGAATACTTTCAAGATGTGGATTTCATCCGCTAGTGAGTATTTATGGCAGCAGGACAGTGTATGGGGGATCAACTCTAAATGAAATACAATGCCCTTGTTCATCTTAATGTACACAGTATAGTGCAATATATAGGCTCTGGCTACACAAGCAATAAATAATAGTAGGATTGATTCATTGTTGGTTTTCCTGGGATTTGGGACGCTTTACCCATAAATTAACAGATGACATCTCTATCACATGTGTGCAGTGGTTTCCTACATGGACCTCACTGGTTGAATGAGTGGACAGAGCCTCAAATTATCACAGTGAACAATGTCAAAGCAGTCACCCAACATCAGCAATAGTAAAGTAGGCATTACGGCACGGGACAAAACAAATATGCCACAGTAATGTTATGTTGGTACATGTATTACAGATATATTCAGAGAAGCGCTACAGCTAAAGCCAAAGATGTAAAATTGCAGAGTTGTGCACAGTTACGGCCATGTCCTCATCAGGCTATTTCACCACAGTCTGTATACAGTAGGACACAGCTAGCAGTCACTCTTTGTCTTTATTCTGTTCTGCTGGCCTTAGCGCTCAGGATTAGTTTACCTGTTTTGACTACATTGTTGTTGCAGACTCTAAGCCTGATCAAGTTAGGACTGCTTTTACCAACTGTTTTGCCTTTAGGCACCAGATTTGAGACCCTGTGTGATGCCATGTTAAAAAAAAGAAGAAAATGGCATATTTACATGATTTAAATATAATCTGATGATCAGTAATATAGCCCCTGACCTTCTGTACTGTAATCCTGGTTTTGTTGGGTTACATACTATATAGGCTGTGCTTAAAGTAAATTTTTGCATAGTCAGTTCAAATGGAGAGTTGAAAGTCTTTGGGAAAAGCCACTAACCACCTTGGCTCATATCTAAAAATTCCATTTAGACAGCTTGCAGAAAAAAAAAAGTTTGAGGGCAGAATTTAGTTACAATACACAGTATTAAATCTATTTGAAGGATGTCTTCGCCCATTAGTCATCATCTGTCACTCCTTTAAGACGCAGTTCCTCCTTAACCCTGAACAAATATGCTGGATCTGGATATCCAAAACTGGAACGAAGAAACACAAGCAATCAGAAAATGTAGAGACTTCTTCTCTGGAACAAGAAACAGCTTTCTTTTGTAGCTCAATGCACCTGTATTTTAAATGTATCTGGCCAAATTAGCTTTGAAAAAAGGCGTTGCAACTCGAGAGGTCATAGAATTTCCTCATCCCAAAGAGGATGTGAAAAAATGGGGTCTGAAATGTTTTTATACTATTCAAGCAGCCATTAAGTGCCTTACTAGGCATATTTGTGATTTCCTGCAGATATGAACCTTTCTGCTATGTAAATATCTAAAAAGTATTTAGCGTTACATGTCCCTGAATTATCATTGTTGGTCCACAACTTTGGTCCAGACTAAAATAAACTACTGGATGAATTGTCATGACATTTTGTTCAGGTATCCATGGTGCCCAGAGGATAAATCCCATTCACTTCGGTGATCCCCTGCTTTTCCTCTGGCGCCACCAGTAGGTCAAAGTTTTCTCTTGTCCGGTGAAATATCTCAACATCTAGCACAAATTTTGGTGCAGACACACATGAACGATATCTATTTAGAGGAAACTGAAATTTGTCTTTCTCACCATGTGAGTTGAGTTGCAAATCCTGCCTTATAGCCTACAAGACAATTTCCTGTACCCTCAAAGGTGAAAGAAAAGATTCCTCTACAGCAATAACGTGCATACCATTGTGGACCACCTCCCACGTTGGTCTTGTGGTGAATGTCATTCCAGGTGATGACGTTGTTGAGGCCTGTGGTGGCAGATTGTCCGATAGTGAAGGTGAGTCTCCTGTCGAAGGCTTTCCTCAGCAGCTTCAGGACTTTCTCTCCCTCCTCGCAGGCTGGAAGGAAGGCAGTACGAGAGGTGCTGCCGTACCTCATTCCAGGGTTTGGGTGCTCAGCCTGTAATATGGTAAACAACAGCATACTGTATATTAAACAAACGCAGAGATCACAGTCCTCCCTTCAGGAATTGTGGCATCTCAGGTTTTCATGACCAAGACACTGACTAATTTTGTGATATATCCGTATTACAGATTAGGACATGGCGCTCATTCTCACGTCTCCCTATAAGCAGCCAAACAAGGAATAACTTTTGGGTTGTGTCCGCCATCACATCTGGTAAAAAAGGCCCGCTTCTGGCCACTGGGAGGCTGCCCTTGGCATTGTAGCTGACATTGACACTGCATCTGAAATACTCCTTAGGCCCAGAAAGTATTCCCTCACACAACGGACACTTCAGAAACTTTAAGATGCCTTCAGTGTTGCACAACATCCAAAAATATAAACCCTCTCTCACACGGTCCCTATCCTACACACCACTCTCTCTCTCCTCTCTACTTTCTGAACTGGAGAAAATATAGAATACTGGATGTTGGTGAGTTTTTTGTTTGTTTTGGGGGTTTTGGTGCATCCCAGATATAGATATCTCCTATCCGGCCCCCTATCAACACGTTATGATGGTTGTGCTCTTTCTCACACACACACACGTACTTGTCTTACATTAGTTTTGAGGATACTTGTTGACATAATGCATTCCCTAGCCCCTGACCCTAACACTGACCTAAACCTAATTCTAACTCTACAACCAAATCTTAATCCTCATACGGGTCATTAAAATTGTGCAGTCGACACACCCACACACACACACAGAGTTCCTGCCTACTGTCACTATAATTACTGTCACATATTAAAGGTTTGAGAGTAGAGCTAAAAAGGTTAGTCAACTAGCTGATGCACAGAAAATTAATCAGCAATTATTTTGACGACCAAATAATCATTTCAGTAATCTTTTGATCAAAAACACCAAACATTTTTTGGTTCTATAAAGTGAAAAGTTGCTGGGTTTTTTTCTGTTTTCTATCACATTAAACTTTACATATTTGAGTTTGGAATCGTTGATCGGACAAACGTTTGTAGACATCCCCTTGAACTCAGGGAAACTGTGACAGATATTTTTTCTTTTCTTCTTTTGGCATTTCATAGACTGAACAATTATTAATTAATCAGGAAAATTAATCAAATATAAAACTAGTCATTATAATAGCAGCTATAGTGAAGAGTTAAAAGGCTAGAGCCCATCTCTTAGTAAAACTTCCAGTCATTGATCTTATTGTAAGTACACAGAAGTTTGGGCGGCCCTGGGCAATGACATATTTTGTTGATTTTTGAAGTGAAAAGAAGTAAATACAACCCCTGAAACAGACATTTAAAAGTGATCCTTTCTACAAATGCTAATGCACTGTTATTTTTTTAGTTCATGAACTTAAAAAACTGCAAAAAAAATCAAACAGTAAGTGGAGCATGTACAAAGTTTGGGCACCCTGTCATTACTTAGTAACACCCCTTTGGCAGATGTCACGGCCTGCAAACATTTTTTGTAGCAGCTTAGAGTCTTTCTCTTCTTGATTCAGGAATTTTCACCCACTCCTCCTGCAGTTCACTTCAACCTCTGACATATTTTTAGGATTGTCTTTCAGGTGCAGCATATCTTAGATCTACCCACAGATTTCGCAAAAATGTTCAGGTCAGGGGACTGTGAAGGCCGTTCCAGAAGCTTCAGCTTGTGTTTCTTGAACCAGTTCATGGTGGATTATGAGGTCTGCTTTGGATCGTTCACCTGTTGTAGAAGCCAGCTTCTTTTCAGTTGCACTTTCTTGCAGGACATTTGCATCCAGAAATTGCTGATATTCAGTGGAATCCATTCTTCCCTCTGTCTGTGTGACGTTTCCTTGTGCCACTGGCAACAACAACAACAAAAGCTGAATATTTCTACCCCCGTGTTTAACAGCTGGCGGGGGGGGGGCTTACTAAGTACTGATTTAAATTATGAAATAAAAAATAACAGTGAATTAACATTTGAAGAGAGAGTCATTTTAATGTCTGTTTGCTACAGGGGTTATATTTTCTTCTTTTTACAGCCTAATTGTGGGTGTTAATAACAACAAAGAACATCCATCACCGCCATAACTTTTTTCAAGGCATATTGCTACCACTTAGATTGGGGAATACAGTTGAGGGCAGATAATCTAGAAATAAAGCACGCCGTTTCTATGCCAACAGGGGGGTGCACCTCTTAGATCGCCTCTCCACTGGATTCCCACACCAGCATGGAGGTTTTATACGTACGTTTTACGACAGAGGTTGCTTTATTACACCAGGCTAAACGTGGGGACGAAACCCCAAAGGTGCGTGATGGTTGGGTGACGCCGAATTGAAACTGCGGTCCTGTTATGATCATAGGGGTTATGATACCTAATCCAGATGTTTCAATTTGGTCAATGCAGGGCTGCCGCGCTGTGATTAAAACCAGACAGCGCCCTCTGGTGGACAAAAGCTTAATATGAATTGCAGCTGAAAGATGTGGCCTCTAAAGCCTCCGTTCACACTGTCAGCCTCACCCCTTGTATCCCTGCCGGGAAACTGTACGTTATGATAATACATCCGCAGCGCTCAAAGCCAGGCAGGCGCTGCCAGCTGCGTGTCACCGTCATCGTACCCTCCGGCTGGGTCCCCGTGTACACTCCGTGGTAGGTGTTGCATATCGGACAAGCGGGTTTAAACCTGAAAACCGCGTCGATACACTCAGAGCAAAAAGAGTGAAGGCACTTTAACATCTTCCTGTCCTGAATTTTGTCCAAGCAAATGGCGCAGTCCTCTGGACTTTTACGGACCACGCTAGAGCGGCTGCTTGGTGTGTTTGCCATTATTTTTCCGCTTTTCCGGACGCGGATGCGAAACGAGTCGGTGTGAGTCCGAAACCGTGTGACGTCAGAGGTCTGTTCGTCTCGAGGGGCGAATACTCCCCTGTGATTGGTTGGATTGTGACTCCGATGGGCGTAGCACAAACGCTACCTGTCACTGACATTAAAGGCGCATTTCATGAACCAAATGTAAACGAAAGTGTATTTACTGTGCAATTCTGAGGTACTTGTGCTCAATCTACCTCATCATTTTAATTTATATTACTTGTACTTTCACTCCACTACTTTTAAAATTGCACTTTTTTACTCCACTACCTGTCTGACAGCTGGTTAGCAGTTACTTTGAAGATTGGGATTTTTAAAACTTACTTAAATACATTTAGTTGCTTAAAATTTTGATTGCAATACTTTTGCCTTTAATTGAGTATTTTACATTGTGACCTTGCTAACAGTTGGCCGGCAGTTCTTTGGATACACAAACTAACACCAGACAATGAAGTTCACCTAATATTTACTAATAACGCTAAAATTTTATGTACATGAGGAATTTTGTAAGCATGGGAGTAAAGATCCCTGTATTATGATCAGACGAGAAACACACAAAATGCAACATTTTTCATATATGACTTTAGTTGTAAGAATACCCGTCATTTCTATGGCCAAAAAATTATCAATTGGTCCTTAACAATCTGAATATATGAAAAACAGTAGAATAATGTCATCATTATTTATTAGAATTTTAGTGCTTGCTTTGACAATCTGTGATCATTAGCAAATAAGTTTTTGCTTGAAGCTGTGAGCAGGAGAGAACAAAAATCGGGATGAGGAGTAGCATCTTTACCATCTGCAGCCTTTGTAAAACCTTTCAAGTGACAGTGTTTAAGTAACCTTTTGAAGACAATCTTAGTACTAAGTTACAAAGTCATAATATTTGAAAGGGCAAACAAGGCGTCCTTACCAATAATTCATCTTTAATTATGTGATGCTCTTCTGAGTAAGATTTCTGAGAGATTTCCTTATGAAGAAAAGAGGCTCAAAGCAAACTAAAATGAGTTTCCTATTAGTGTTTCATAACTGAAGGCCACTTTGTAATTATTTTCATTACAAAAGTGATACTTTGCCAAAAATGTAATTTTGTAAAGGAATGAATACTTGCAAAATGCACCTATACAAAGTAAGCGGTTCACTCAAATTCTTCAATCAGCTAAGTACTGAGAGTAAAAGTATTGGTCCACAATTGATAGTGCTTCTTAAAACTGAACTGCACAGGTACCAGTTATGATGTATTGGTGCATCTCTGAGTAATTTATTCAATTATAAGACGTTGATAAAATCCCTTGTGCTCATCTTCAGTAGTGCGCACCTCCAAAGGCTGAGAATCATGGCAGCCTAGGATACCTTCCATTTTTTAAGACTGTTTTCTCGGGCACATTTTCTTTTAACTGAGTAGTATGGCAGAAAGGGAAATGTGGGCAGTGTGAGAGGGGGATGAAATGCAACAAAGGTCCCCAGCCAGATTCAGACCAGCTCGTTGTGCTTAACATGATACACATCTTAGCCCCTAGGCCACCATGACACTCATACTGAACAATTATGTATAACTCTATACCCTGTAAGCTGGAAAGTGCAGCCATGAATGCTCATGATTATGCATTAAAAAACTGCATTATGACATAGCCCATGTTATGATCATTTTGTAAAGGTAGTTGTGGTATAAATAAGGTAAAAGTGGGTATGTGAGGTATGTTAAAGCTCTGTTTACTACCCAGTCATGATGTTGTCCACTAGATGGCACAAAGTGCATTAGCAGAGTTCCGTATCTTGTGTCACAAGAATCCGTGATACTACAGAGTAATAGTCTGGATCAAATTTTGATGAGAGGAAACAACCTGAAGTCATTCCAAATGCAAATGGACACTTTCCAAATCGACACAAGTCTGATCTGCAGTAGCTTACAATGCGCCTAGTTTATTTGGGGCCTACACTGAATATCCAATACAAACCCAAACATAACTTTTTATTCAAGTATTAAAATGTAAAGCACATTATTTTGAATATCAACAATGTACGAATCAACACAATTAGAAAAGCAAAAATCCAACTTCTCTTCAACAATCAATTTGTAATATGTGAAATCTCTCTACTAGCCATTCTCCCGACTCCTCCTCAGTCGTGTAATGCATAGAAATGTTTGCACAGTAGCTTTAGTAAACTTCAATCCTGTGTCCCAAAGATATTTCAGTTGGTCCCTTAACTAAACTATAAAGGGGATGACAACATAATAAAAGGATATTTGATTTATGGATCTGACCAGTCAAATTAATGAAAAATTTACCACTAGCCAAGCAGGTTACTGTACTTAACAAAGCACTTTCACACATACAGCTTTATCTGTCTGAGGGTTTTTTCAGCATTTGGACTACAAGAATGTTTATGAAGGAGACGCTAATTTAGTACACATTAGTATACATATTTTCATGAACTGTGTATTTAGTATTTGTACTTAAAGCCAGATAGTATAGCTACAAACATAATGCTGCTCACCTATCAAAAACACCAAAATACGCCCAAACTGTTTACCATTCATTAGTAACATCATGCTTGATTTTTATCAAAAGTGAATATAAGAAAGGCACAACAAAATCAGTATCCCACCTACCCTAAATCAGATCAATTGTTCCCAAAGCATTTTCTTTTGATATTGTTTCACTGTGTATCGTAGATTATCTATTCAAATACACAAATTTACAACATTTACCTCATTTTAAATGAGAACATTTGCAGGCAAATCTCCCAGTTTGACAGGGACAGAGGCATAGATATTTAAAGAGCTTTTGTGCCTTTGATTTGGTTTAATTGGTCTATATGCCCTTTACATTTGACATCGTCTTAAATCTGGTAATTAGATGAGCACATTACAAACAACTGAGGTAATGGCCTCAACACCTGGGAGACATCTTGAAATAACAGGAGTGATCAATGGCAAAAAAAAAAAAAAAAAACCCAGGCGGAAGTCCTTATGCATGTAATAAAAGGTGCTGCAATGAGACATCGTTTAACATTCTTCCGTTTTAAGTAAAAATGGAGGGGGAAAAATTAAGATCACAAGCAAATGAAGAGTTCCAAGCAACTGACATCACCTTGCAGTCATCAAGCTAATACGTTAGCGGATGACTGCATGAACCTGTTTGCCCCGAGCACTCTTCCACACAGAGGAAGCAAAAACTATGACTCCTACTTCACGGATAAACAGACTGTCTTACCAAAGTGCCTGTGCTGTGAGTGCTTTACATTGCAATAACTTCAGAGAATGAATTCTTTCTATTCAAGCAGTGCTATTCTGCCATATAATCCTTACGACAAGTAATTAGTAACAATCAAATTACAGACTTACTCAACATACATTTCCAGGGAGATAAAACCAATAATGTGTGCTTGTAAGAAATAAAGCAATCCCCAGATCAGAAACAAACATTAATATAACATGAACTGTCTTTATAACAATAAACTTAGATATCCTAAATAATATATAAGTACCTTGAATTCAAACACCCCACGATGCTCTTAAATAAGTGCATCAGATATCGGTCCTATTGCCAAATGTGACAGGTAGAGTATTGTGTAATACAAGAATGCACTGCACTCAAAGTATTTTCTTCCACATGTAGCACTGGGTTAAGCTTAACTCTGGAGGAAAATGAACAAACAGAAGAACAGCTAGTGGAGTGATGTGGGCTCTGCTGCAGCATTAGACACTCGTCTGCTGAGGGCCTTGTCTTCAGCCAGCAGTCTCAGAGCACAACCTGGAGCCGAGTCATGTCCACCGCAAGGACAAGGACATTAGGAAAGTCTTACAAAGTCCTGGAAGAGTCTGTCACTTTCACGTTGTCAGTCTGCCGTGATGCCTTTCTCTCTGAGCTCCTCTGTCACTCGTACCAGGTAAGTGGGGTCTGGGTAGCCAAAACTGTCAGGAGAAATAAATAAAAAAGCCGTCACTGCATCTGTATGAGCTCAGGCAGCATTAGTGCCATCTAGCCAAGGACATCAAATGGGAGCATTTCCCTGTCAGGAACTTGAATTACATCTGTCAGTCATTACTGAACCCCTTTTTTCAGGCTACAGCATCAAGTTCTTGAGACCATTACTAGATCAAATCTCCAGGGGCATTTGCATCCAACCGAAAGCCCATACATACCAGCGGGGCCCGCCCCATATTGAGGTCTTGTGGTGAATGTCATTCCAGGTGATGACATTTTGCATGCCTGTAGTCATGGAGGTACCGATGGTGAAGATAAGGCGCTGTTCGAAGGCCCGGCGCAGCAGGCCCAGCACACGGTTCCCCTCAGGGCTGTCAGGGAGGTAGGCCACGCGGTCTGTTCCTGGGTACCGAACACCCGGGTTTGGGTGTTCTGGCTGTGGGCATTTAAGAAGTCAGAACAGGATACTTTTAAAGGGGCATAAATAACTTTAAAACAATTGCGGCTGTCTGTTGGGGTCTGGAACAGTTTGTTGCTACAATGATTGTCTTGTATTTGTAACTGTGCTTGCTGCATGTTTTTGTGATTAGTGTGTTTTATATCTGTTTATTAAGTGTATGTTTTTATACAGCAGGTCCTTCAATCCAATGTCAAAAGTTTTTTTTTTTATTGTTTACCAGAAGAGAAACTTTTCTGGGAACCAATAAAAAAAAAACTTTGAAATTTGAAGTGAAGAACACATTTCGGCAACGTCTTACATCTTTTGGGTGAACAAGCCTGCAAACTGTAAGGGAAAGTCCACTGATTTTACACATTACAGTCAGTTTGCCTGTCAGGGGAATAACTACTCAGCCTGTAAAACCGTTTTATAATGCCCTCCATGGGGAGGATATTTCGCAAGTCTAACAAACAAAAACCCTATTGGTTTCAGTTCGTGTTATCTCAGCTTGAGTTTGGAAACTACACGTTTACAACCGAACATACAAACTGGGCACAAGGAGTTTGAAAGATGTCTGCATTTCCCAGGCAGCATCTAAAGAAAAGATACTACTGCTTTCGTTATAGGACTATGGTAATATAATGTGGTATCCAGCATCTCTGGAGTAAAAAGGGACAGAAAGTCACAGAAGTGCAGTATTAAAATCACTAGAGTACCCCTTGAGGGTAAAAGTCCCAATGAAACAGCATAATAATGCCTTGCTTCCTTAAAGGCCCAATCTTTTTTACCACATTAATTTGAGCTAAATTTCACCAAACTATTGAGGAGTTTGTTATAATAATGAAAAGGGATGGATTTTGTGTTTGACAGCTCATTACTGAAAACAGAGGCCTGTTTTATGGCTGTTTTACCAAAATTACTGATAGAAACACACCTTTACCATCATCCGAAAACAGTCATTTGTGTTGTTGTTTAGGGTTCCCCCATGCATTGGAGGGTCTGACAGTTCATTTGAGAGTGACAGCAGGTTCATAGCCTGTTTTGAATTTTAGTGATGGGGCAACTATTTTGTTTACAACTGGATCTGAGATTGTAGCTTTGATTGGATGTATTTCCACCTGAAACTGGATATTAGGGGCTAGTTGTAACTGAAGGTAAAGATTATTAAAGCATAAACCAACTGGATAACAGTAAAGGACAGAAAGGAAGACTTGCACGGACTGGGACTGTTTAAATAGATCTGATCCTGAACGAAGTATTGACGACATACACAATTACACTAAAGGAGTAAAATCTAGACAAGATTTTATGCCAAATTACGCCTAAATGTATGAATTTTGATGATTCTTCTATGTAATTCTAAAATTTGCCAAAGTTTAATGATCTGTATTACTTATCCAAAACAACTGTGATGTAAAAGTACTTCCAGTAACACTGAGTGGCACCTGCATCTGCACATGCTCTCAGTCTACTCACCGCCTGTAGGCCAGGAGGGAAGCTGTAGATGATGCAGATACACCCATGGCCTTCGTGGCCAGGAATCTCCAGATCAGGATCTCTCTCTACGATCATTGTACCATTAGCAGGCTGGTTTCCAATCAACTGGCCATACACTAGCCGACACACAGGACACGCTTTCTTCACCTTAAAGGCTTGATCCAGGCATGAGCGACAGAACGAATGGCCGCACCTCTCCAGGGTAGTCTTCTCCACTATGTCCCCCATGCAGATTGAACAAGTATTGTTGTCCTCTGCCTCACTGTTGGAAGCCAAGCTGGAGTCCATGTCCTTCCTCTGGGCTGCCTCGTGGAGCATGGCACAGGCCTCCTCATCAGCAGGCTTCCTGAACCTCTGCTGCTGTCTCTGGGAGCGCCGAGGCTGTGGAGGTGGAGGCTGAAGCAGGCTCCCCTCACCGTTCGGCTCCAGGACTCCCACACAGGGCAGCAGGACCCTCTTCCTCTTGTGTCCCCCCTCCTGTTTGCTCATTTCTTTGCGGGCACAGCGGCATAAGTCAATGAAGGCTTTTCGTGTCTCGCTGGAGATGGGTCCATCCATCACTCCAGCACCAGTTGTCCTGAAGCCTTCCACCGGTTGCAGCCTCACGGCGCAGCAGCCCCCCCTCTCTCCCCGCCTAATTATACCAGCACTCATCCCCTGCTTGTGCTGGAAGTCAATGAGCCAGGGCCGCCCAGCTGCAGCCAGGTAATCCCACACTGCCTGTGAAACCAGCACCTCATCACTGCCCTGGCCAGCACGCACACTCATCTCATCAGAGGAAACTGCACAGAGAGACACACAAAAGTCATCAGCACATTTGCATTAGCGTTCAAACAAACACAATTTGCACCTGTGTGAGCATCAATCCAGTTACAGAAGTTACCCCATAAGGCCATATTTTCAAATGCATTATGGTGAATGATGATATCTTTTGCCCAGACATGGCCACAGGAGTGTGTTTGTTTCCGCCGGCTGTGGTAGCTCTACTTTCTACGTAGCCTAACAGCTCATCAAATGCAGAGAGAGAAAGCAATATGACATCTACTCCAGTTGTTGTGTTGGCAGTGTGTCCGTGCATGACAAACGTAAACCTAATACCTCTACACAGGCGGCTATTCGCAGTGGCTGCAGCGCGTCAAAGAAACATACAACAGGCAGCATCGCGGCATTGCTGCGGACGCATCAGCTGTTCAGAAATTCAGACTGTAAACAAAGGAAACTAAGCCCCGTCACACGCGGAAAACATGAAAGCCCGCTGACAGACACATGCAAACACAGGAGTGTCACTTCTTTATGGTGAAAGGTTACCTTGCGATCCCATAAATCCCCTCAATTGCGAATAAAGCGTCCTGTTGAACAGAAAGAGAGAGGAAGAAAAACTGAAGGACTTGAACAAACGTTATCACAGCTGCTCGGCGGTAATTAGACTGAGCCATGCTCCGCAGCAGCAAAAGGGAAATTCAGCGATTCGGCGACATTAGCTTAGCCTTTGATAGGTTTCGTGTCAACATTAAGCTAAGCGATCCCCTGGACACCTCACCCTTTGCCGTAGCTCGTCGCTGCCTGTCGGGGAGGTTTCTGGCCGGATTAAAGAGCACAGCGCTCCATCGGAGGAGGCCTTTATTTCTGACGTGCTGCTGCAGTTTATCCGCGGATAATTAGTCTTTTGTAGTCAGGACATGATACCCGCGCGTATTCCCAGCTCATATCCCTTCAGGGTTTTCAGCAGCCCCTTCCCTGGCCCGGCTGAATGCGATCCGAATCTTGCGCCTCGTCCCCAGTCTCGCCTGTGTTTGTTTTTCCTAGTACGTCCTTGGGCTAAGCGCTAACACGGAGTAACAAGCATTTGTGGTTCCTCCCCTGGTCTTGCTCCGACCACGCTAGCTATGTGACAGCTTTTCCTCCGGGCAGACAATTTCCTCCCTCTTCTCACTTTGAGCCCGTGTCTCCGCTTTCAGACCGTGTCCTCCCTGTTGACTGCCGTACAGGAGCACACATACCCATCAGTGAGAGGGGACTGGGACCTACGAGAGAATGTGACCAGGAAGTTCGTCACTGAGCTGACATGATTGGCTGACAAAGGGTGATATTTTTATTCTTTGGGGTTTTTTTTTTTGTTTGTTTGTTTTTGTTTTGTTTTTTTGTTTCGTTTGTTGGTTGGTTGTTTTTCTTCTAATGCTGTGAGTGAATCATACTTTCTGTCGTGACTAACTTTAATGATCACGCAGTGTTCAATACACGCGAGGAGCACACGAGAGTCCTTCCTACACGCCCTCCAGGGAATACCCACTCATTCAGTTATGATGCAAATTAAACTGTCTTTCAGTGCACACTGATTTATTGACAGCAATGAGGTAGCTGTTTGACAGATTAAATTGTCTGGGTGTAACTACAGATTTTTGCGCTTGCTCTTTTTGATTAAGGTTTGAAAAATGTTGTCTCGACAGATTCGGCTATTGCTGAAATGATACTTAACTATAATAATAATAATAATAATAATGATAATAAATAATAATAATAATCAAAAAAACAACCATTTTCAGTTCACACACAGACAGAGAGACGGGCACACACATCTCAATATAATGCAGGATATTTCCACACCACTGCAAACTACAACCTCAATAATAAAAAAAAGTTGTAAAAAACATATTTTTTTGATTAATACCTCTCTGGCAGTTCATACACATACACAAACACACACACACACACACACACACACACACACACACACACGCACACACATATAAATTTATACTGTTGTAAATTTGACAGTGTACACTCAGTACATGTGAGTTGGTTGTAGTTTGTGGTTCAGTTTCTATTGTAGGAATATATATTACTCAGTTTGATTGTTTATTATTTTTGGCGTTTGTTCATCTGTCTATACTTCTTATACTAAACCACAGCCAGGTGAAGATATCATTTTCATTACTGATCAGTCAGTTAACTGATCATCAAGTCTAGCTACAACGCTGGTTTCTTAAAACGGCCTGTTTTTTGTTTGACCAACAATCAGAAAACCTAAAAAGCTTTTATTTTATGAATTCATTTTTAGACAAGCAGGGTATTAGCACATTTGAGTTGCTGTAACCAACAACATATATGTTACATTGTTCACTTGATAAATTGCAATTTCGCGCAATCTAGGTTGAGTTTTTTGTTGTTGTTGTTGTTGTTGTTTTGGTGCTCTCCGCTGCGAAATCTGATATTTGAGATTGCAGAATTGCAGTCACAACTTAACCTCTTATTTGGAGAGTCATTTTTTCAAATATGTAAGCAATGCAGCAATCCGGGAGATCTGTCAATCAGTACTGTCTACTCCATTTTCACACAGACTACTGAAGGGAACAAATAATATAGACAGAAGTACTAAAAAAAAAATGAAGATGGGAGCAAATCCATTTGGATGGGCTGTCCAAATAAAATGTTGAAAAGACAGGGGTTGTCCCTATATCAATACAGTCTCCATCCTGCTTCTTTTCACTTAATGCAGGGCTGTAAACCTGAGTTTCACATAAACATGGGATAGTTAATGTATCAAAGTGACCTCATATGACAGGAGACATTTTCTTAGTCTAAAAATGATTCACCGATGCACTGGTGCAATATACTGTACCTTCAAACAACGAACTATGTCTCAACACCTTCAAAATCCATAAACTAATGACAATGACAACTCCCATCGAAATTTCCAAAGCCTAATTCATATCAGTCTCGGTAATGGGTCAGCCATCGGTAAGCCTGTAGAAATCTCAAATTTCTTGTGATTGTGTTTTGACGTTTCAATAGAAGAGGAAGTGGAAAGGTTGATAAGTTTTTCTTCTTTCCATTAAAAACCATCGCTTGAAGTCCTGCTCCAATCTGCACCTAGTGCAAAACACACCAGCAAGGCTTTCACTGAAACCAGGGTATAATCTCTTTCCCTTTCTCTTTTGGTTTTTGGTTAGATTTAGGATTTGCTGATGTGACAGTTGGCCCTGGCCGTCAGGGCCCATAGACTTTGGATCGTCCTGCTTGAGGACCTTAGGCCAACAAAACCCCGCAATACATTTCACATCTCTTCCCATCAAACAGTTTCTTTATTTCTATTTAATGAATACATGTCATCTAGCTACTCATATTTCAACTGCTTTCTTCTTTTGTATAAACACCCTCAGCTAACCTCTGTTGATATATAATATCCGGTGGTCTTACTCATCAAAGCATAAATTTTAGATTATTGTAAGACTGCTGAGGTCTTGGAGTCATTTTCAGTTACTTCAGTTACTATGGCAGCAAAACAAAACCATTTCTTTTAGCGTTGTGTAAATTGACTGAATCCTTCATTGACTCACTGCAGCCTTCAGGCGAGCAGTTTAATATATTTTTATTCCAGACTAGGCACTAGTTACGGGAGTTATTTTGAGTTTATTATATCTTTGACCTTGTTTTTTCTGACAGCACTACAAATTCAAACTTATAACACTAATTTCTTTCATTGTAGCCATACACAGTGGGATAATCCAAGCTTAAACAAATTTTACATTACTATTCTACTGATGCAGGACAATAAGGACTCAATCTTAATACACAGACAAGCTGCAGATCAGGGCCTCAGGACATGAAATGTTGTCAATTTATCACACTTATTGAAACTGAATCAGTGACTGACTCCTTGGGCTCACTGACGTATATATATATATATATATATTTTTTTTTTTTTTCCCCAGATATTGCGTCAAATGAGTTTTACATGAATTTAGGACATCCAGCTATGAATCAGAAAATGAAGTTATATCCCAGAAAAGCTCCCATGGCTGTGGTTATAGTGTCTAAGGGGTTGTTCCATTATTCATTGCATATGGAGCTGCTCCAGGATTTGTGCCTGTCTGACATCATCACAGTCTTCCTTCTCTGCTATTTAAAGGAAAGATGTCACATATGAAACCTTGTCAAGTAAAGAATTTTAAAGTAATCTAGAAATAATGTAAATTCTATGTTGGGTGGATTTTCTTTTTGAAATATGTCTGGAAGAATGGAGGGTGCAGCAAAACCAGAGCAGCTTTATGAACTTTTTCCTTCTTAATTATCACTAGAACTGATCAAAGAATTTTTAATTTGTTAGTAATGAGTAAATTAGCCTTTTTTTCTTATAAAGTTTATGATGTGTTTCTGTTTTGAAGAGTAAATATATACATTTTAGATTAAAACTGACAAAATTTACAACAATTGTGAGCATGTGAACAAAACCCTCTCACACTATCTGAATCGTATAAACAAATGTAGATGTGTATTGACTCACAGTACATGGTTCTAGGAATCAGTTTAATCCAGTCTTTTATTTCGTTTACAGTTGCGTCATCTGAAGCTATGTGAAACTGATCCTATTCCACAGCCAGAGCGTGACCAACTCTATAAGTGGTATCATTACAATTAGGCCAGCAGGCAAACTATTGTCAACTGGACCACACTGAAGAAGGAAATTAGGTTCTAAGATCACAATAATCCATCCAAATGATGTCTTATTATCTGCCAGAGAGTCTAGTAGAAAATAAACCCCAGCAATACAGCAAGCTATTGTTAATTCCCGATTCAAATCACATCTAGCTGCAGAAAGCTCCTAGAGGTAATTCAGATTTCACTGATGTCTTTCTTTTCTTAAATGATGACTAATTCATGAGACTATTTCATTGTAAAGCTACTCTCTTCAGTGGCTTTATGGTTCAGGTGGAATCTTTCAGAGACAATAACACAATTACATGCTGTAAATCTATTTGGAGAAATGTAGCACGATAAGGTTGATACTGTTGATATACAGGTTTTTAAATGTTGGATTACTGAAAGATATTAATGAAGTTTAGAGACCAGATGCTGCTAGTTCGGTTTACTTTTCAGAGGATCTATAATATCTACAGCTGACACTAAATATAAGGGAATTCAATAAATCCAGATCTCGCCGCAGAATGTCCCGTCTAATGTTATTGTCAAGAGTAACTGACGTACCCAAATGCAGGAAACTAAACACTGATGTGGAAACAGCAATGGGGAGTTTATTATAATTAGTCAGCGAGAAGAGCAGGGCTTCAGGCTGGGAGTTGAGGGACGTGAGCAGTGGGCTGGAAGGGAGCTGTGTGATGAAGAAAAGGCCTGGGGAGGCTGAGGGTAGCAGGTTGCAGATGGGGATTAAGCTGTGAGGGAAAGCAGCGGGCAGGCAGATGAAGTTTGGATGAATGGTGAATGGCAAAGCAGGCTGGAGGACTGGGCGAGATGTGGCTCTGAAACCAAGGAGACAAAAGTCAGCACTGGGAAACACAGGAGCAAAAAATTTTTAGACGGTATTTTCGTGGCCTGAGTGTAATCTACCAGACTGGCAAAAACAACAATCTGGCCAACAGTGGCTGCACGACCGGGGGATATATATACTGCTGTGATAATGAGTCGATGGATTGGAGGTGTGCTGGCCTAGACCGTGACAGTCATCCTTAAGTAATGCTCAGGTCCAACAACTTAAAAACTTGTCTTTTGCTCTTGACTGAGCTAAATGTCCTTTCCTCCTAAAAATTGATTAAAAATGGGACTGAGCAATTATACTGTGTACTCTAACTACAGCCCTTCTTGTGGCCAACAAAAACTCCCCTTTATCAACTAAATCGGCCCCGCATCCACAGTGTGTCATCCATCCCTTGTTTCCACTATCTCCCATAAAGCCTGCCTGTTGGTCTTGGAAAGGCAAAGGTCCAGCACAAGGTGATCAAAGTTGGAGACGAAGTCGGATTATTTTGAACTCTCCTCTGCGCCAGGCATTTATAACGTTCGATTCCTATCTGATTCACACACCTATCCTGCCACACATCCCATCTTCTCTAACATCACCACTCAGGTCCCACACATGGAGAAGCAGCCTGACATTGTTATTCTATCCAAGCTATCATCCGCGTCATCTGTGCCTCAATCCACAGTGACCATTTGCAACTCATCTGACAATGCCGCTCTCTCTTTTCCTGCTTTGGCCATTGTTCCACTTGGCCCATCAGCAGTTGCCAAGCCTCATAGAGGTGATACTGCCTCTCAGCCTATCTTCTCTCCTGTCCAAGTCCAACAGCTTGAAGCTGCTCCCAAAGTGACATTACCTAGAGCCTCACTGTTTGCCTTTAAATTCATCTGACAGTTTCCATGTCATTTTCAGCTGCTTTAATGCTTTTGCCCACATAGAAAACCCCCACACCTACACCAACAGGTGCATCTGACGCCCTCCATCCCTATAGGGACCTAAACTGATAAGCAAAGCCTCACTCAGATTTTATTACTGATAGCAATGCTTAAGAGGCATCTGCTAATAACCTGGCTGAGCAGCAAGCTGTGAAGGGGGATGCTTTGACTTCCACCACCGCATCTGTGCTCATTTCTGTTGAAAAAATAAACACAAGCCAGAGTCTTGTGTCTTTTTCATCATCTCCAAATGCAGAAAGGCCCATAGTACTGTCAAAGCACATTTTCTAAATCAGCAGCAGTTTTTATTTTATTTTATTTTATTTTATTGATAGGTGATCTTTTGTAACTCATTCCACCAAATTAACCTGTTGTCTCATTTATGTTTTCCTTAGTCTTAGTCTTATTTATGCTAAAGTTTTTTTTTCTCATTGGTCCTCCTCCAGATCAAGATTCCTTGAAGGAGGGAGGAGTTGAAAAGAGCAATAAAATAACTATTTTTCATTTTGTTTCTGTTGTGTATGGCAATGAATGTAGTGCACATAATTAATCACTTGTAAAGCTCATATTCTTGTGTGAAAAGGGATGATGTCAATCAGTTCATTAGTTCTATAATAAATTTTAATTATTGTTGAAGGAAACTTTTTCAATGCTACTTACAATTTAGCTTAACATTGATAATATACTTTCTTTTCCCTCTGTATGTCAGTTTAGGTCTAAAATTAAAGTGTGTGACATGATAATTGTGCATACAGTGTTGATAATAATGGGGTGGAAGGGTTTATAGTAGTGTCCCATAACTGAATAGAAAGCACACTGTGCCCCCCTTCAGGTCATGTTTATTATTATTTTTATTTTAGCTTCATCCCCGGTGGCACTTGGTGGAATGTAAATAAGTATATTTACTTAAATACTGTACTTCAAGGACCATTAGAAGTGCTATGGAGCAAAGTTTTTGATTGCAGTATAATTTGTTTGATGCACCAAGAAACACAGCAATGGGCAGGCAATGTTGCTAGCTAGTAAACGGAGATGTAAAAAATAAGGTTTCAAGATTTTCCAAAAAAGTTAGCTCTGCAGATTTTGAATAAGGAAAGAAATCCATTCAACACAGACTTCAAGAAGATGCAGAGTGTGTTTTGGTGAGTAACACTGAATGTACACAAATCTGAAAATCCTCACGGCACCTCTAAGTTTAATTTCAGATACTTCAATATTACTTGATCTTTTCACTCCGTGCCACTTTATACTTTTACTCCCCTAAATATGGAGGCAAATATTGTACTTTTCACTCCACAACATTTATTGAGAGCTATACTAGTTACTTTGCAAATTAATATTTTACATGCAGGTCATACGATGCATTGTATTGCCATAAATAAATAAAAGATAATCCACCTTGACCAACTAAGATGGTGATACTTATATATCCAATATATACAGTATAACACACACAAGGGCCATTTTTCTGTTTCCAGTACTTTCCACTTAATATTTTACGCGCATTTTGCTCATAATACTTCATGTGTGCATTTACATTTTGTATATTTTCAATGCATGACTTTTGCTTGGAGTGTTTTGCAGTGTGGTTACTAACTGTAAGTAAGGGGTCTGAATACTTCCTCTCACACTTGTGACACAAAGCAAAGGTGGAGGGGTCAAGGAGGCCTTCTATCTTCAAGTTGTAGCCATAATTCAGTGCACAGTTTTCACAACTGTATATATACAATTATCTAACATGGCCAGATTAACATCCTGGCGGCTGCAGGGAAAAGATTTGCTGTTATGCCCCTTCTGACCTCCACTATAAATGGTAGTTTTTAATTATTTCCCCTGGCTCTAGCTGAATTGATTAGTTAATTAATCAATTATTAACAGGTAATTTGCTGGCGACAATTTTGGTCATTTTTAAAGCAAAAATGCGAAAAATTCCCTTTTCCAGCTTCTTAAATGTAAATAATTGCTAGTATTCAGGTTTGTATTTATGGCAGCTGCTAAAACAAAACAACAAATCAGAAAGTGTGAACTTGGGCTTCATAATTATGGGGCTTTTGGCACTATTTTCTGACATTTTATACGCTGAACAATCAATCAGCTATTAAAGGCAATAATTGCTAGATGTACTGATAATGAATATACTTGATGGTTGCAGCCTTATACTACTCCTATGATGAAATAATACTAGCCTGTCTTAACCCAGTTTCTCTGTACATTAATTACTTGACACACAAAAAGGGGAAGCAATTTGATGAAACACTTTACAATAAGTAGGCAACAAATACAACTAAAGTTTTAAAGCATTAAATGGCCTTGATCTAAATTGCATCAAGGTTTTGTTGACTCCCTATGCGCCTGGGCGTTCCCTTAGATCGGTGGATTGGGCTCTG
This sequence comes from Xiphias gladius, assembly GCF_016859285.1. Classification (NCBI taxonomy): domain Eukaryota; kingdom Metazoa; phylum Chordata; class Actinopteri; order Istiophoriformes; family Xiphiidae; genus Xiphias; species Xiphias gladius. The sequence goes on along the minus strand of NC_053417.1, from coordinate 14,372,077 downwards.
CTATACTGTCACTGGTTATTTCACGGTCTTGATTAGCGACCAGAGGAAACGGGGCCTTTTCGGTTAAGGCCTCCAGATGGTTCAACACTCTGTCTATTGAGATCCGACTGGCTACATCCTTAGTGTCTTTTGAATCCCTTCTTAAAACATTGTCTGATAGGAAAACAAAAGAATTAAATATTTTATATTTAATATGTTGCTGGGTTGTATCACCACAATCTTGCCATTTTATATTTTTTATCCTTGTTTTATCCCTTCGTATTTTTTGATCTATGTGTTTATTTTTCTATTTTCTTTTGTTTCTTTAAAGTACTTTGTAACTTTGTTAACAAAAGTGCTATATTAAGGAGCTGTTTTATTATTATTATTATTACAACTAAATATATAATAAACCATATTAAATAAAACCGTTTTAAAACTAGATTTTGACACCTAAAAAACGACCCTATAAGTCATCTGTTCAAGCAATTTATCATGACCCCCTTCTTGCGGTAGTAATAATTGTTACGGGTGCAAGGGAGGAAGTCCAGGTGGATGGATGGGACAGCGAAACACCGGACGATTCCCTGTTCACACGGGAGACGGTGCATTATGCTGTCAGTTACGGAGAGACACGGCTGGTGGAGCTCGCGCCCTGCTCTGGAACGCCGTGCACAGGCGTTCTAGAACTGTCTTCAACGGGTTCGGCCTGTGACGCTCCCGTGCCCACGCTCCATGCAGGCGGGCGAAACAGTACGTCACGAGAGAACGGCGAAAACACGCGATGTTTGGAGAGACACCACTGCATCTGTTGTAAACGTTAGAGTTAGCTAACTCTAGGTTTCAGCGATCATTTTTGCTGGACGCTACAGCTAGGCAACACTGTTATCTATATCGTGGTCCGACGAGGGAGTTTTAATTGCTAAAAAAGTGAAGATGTAAGTCTTGGGTTTCCTATGTAGTCGGCAACGGTCGTAGCTAACTAGCTACAAGTCTTAGCGGCAGTGTAGTATACTGCGGATCAGCCAGCTAACGGTAGCTAAGTGAGCTAGCACACGAGTGCACACGAGTGCTAGCCTCAGCGGTTACTCGGCTGTCAAGACTTAGCGGCGCAGCGGGTCGTTAAATCCACGCACCGCTAACTTTCCTTCAACCTAATATAACTTGGCACCACCATGTCCCACAAGCTGATAAACTCCTTCCTAGTTTTGTTTACGCGTTTTGTTTTGTCAGCTCAGTTTCGTTAGCAAGCAGGATAATGTCAAGCAGCAGGACAACGGTAATGTTAGCACCGAAAAAGCATGGTGTCATGATTAGCTTGTAAGATTTCATTTTAGCTAACGTAAGCTAACACCGACTTAGACACGCTCGTCAATGATAACGTTTTTCGTAACACAACCTGTCCTTATCCCAGGCAAACATTTTTTCCTAACTTTGGTTCACATCCAAATAACGATACGGCCTACTGTTAATGTAGCATTGCCTGACACTCTCTCATGATAAACTAATTGTTGCTGTGATGAAAGTATACTATCTGTAATGTAATATTAGCAGGTGGACCATTTTTATTGCGGCTTATTATGTTAAGTGTTTCTCAAACAGTTATTGCGTTTGGTAAAGAGGTGAAGGATACTTCAGAGGCTCTCATGCTAATCTGGAATGAATGAGTGACTTTCGTCAACATGATTCAAACGTGATCTCAGATGTACTGCACCCTGTACACGTGGGCCACTGGAGTAGAATAACCACCACAGGCTGTGAAAACGATATGCCCAACTAATATTAACAAACAGGGTACTCTTGGCTCTTGAACAGTTACTATGTCAGACTAGAATGAAGCATGGATGATTCTGGATTGTTTTAATGTTACTTAATCCCTCTTTCTCCTCTTTGTCATTAGGCAGCCTGCAACAGCTAAGTGGTATGACAGGCGGGACTCTGTTTTTATAGAGTTCTGCGTGGAGGACAGTAAAGATGTGCAAGTAAATTTCGACAAGTCCAAAATTGATTTCAGGTAAGTTCTAGTAATAGCACATTAAATTGAGTGAGAATTTTCCTGATCTTAGAGCAAACTGACCAAGGCCCAGTTTCCTAGAGGCATCTCAGAGATCCTCTCCAGACCTGTTTTAAGACATCTAAAAATTTTCTGCTTTCAATAATTTGTTTCTGATATGGTTTTTCAGCAAAAAATCAATTACTGTGCTAAAAATGTATAAAATTATATTAACTCTTACCGCCTTTTTAGAAAATCCAGAATCAATAAATATACAAATATTTATTTTTAAGTTTAACTGCTAGAAACAAGATTTCTCCTACTTCAGTGAAAAGTCCCTTATCTGTGTAAATGCACTGGAGGTAACATGTTTCCACGTCACACTTCTGTAAATTGGATATTGGACCACGGTTGGGTCCCAAACTAGTTGTGACGTCACAAAGTCATCTTTACATACACGTCTTAAGCAGAGACTTGAGGTGAAGACAAAGAACCTTTTCCTCCTTCAGCAGATCTAACAAACAAACAAACAAACAGATGCTGTTTTGATAAAGAATTCGGGCCTTAATTGGCCTTTTTCCATCATTCTGTGAGCAACCATGATCTGATTTTATGCAGTACATGGCATGAGTCTGCGAACAGCAGGACGCAGTTAACAGAGTTGGCTAACTCACTGAGAAGTTGGTGTTCGACCTGTCGCTTGCAGCTCTTCATCTAACAGCTCACTGTGGCTGCTGCTTCTTGTTCCATTACTCCCTGCAATATTTCAAAACTGATCTGCTGTCAGAAAATACCCAAAATGACCGTTTTCTTGTTATGTAAATTCATTGATGAATGACAGCAATAAGAGCTAAGCTCACTTACAGAAACCCTATATTTACTGTGAGTGCTTCATGATTAAAGTCAACTCATGTTTCGCCAGTTAAATGTTTTTAATGTGAAGCTGCAGCAGTTGGGAATGTTTGGCTTCCATTAGCAAGAACTTAATACAGAATTTTTCCTGGAAATGTTGCCAAAAACACCAAGTTAGTCACACTGCAAATTTATAAATATTACAATAATTTCATCAGTGGGCCAAATGCTCAATCACCATTGTGTTGCCTCATTTGGCCATAGATAGTGACTTAACAGAGATGTATTTAAATGAAAATCTTCGAGTTTGCCACTTTAAAGAAAAGATGAGCCTTAAGATGCCTGTTGGAAACAGGGCCTGATCTGTGGTACAGTGTATGAACAGAATAATGAGAACACAAATAATATCATGGTTTTCAGTTGTTGTTGGCATTTGGAAAGGAAATATCATGACCTCTTTTCATTTCATCATACAGCTGTGTCAGCGGAACAGATAATATCAAGCACCAGAATACAGTGGACCTTTTCGGGGAGATCGACCCCAAAGTATGTTTGTCACTAGAAGTCATTGTTGTAGTTCTGCCATGTCTTTTATTCTTTTAAAACTTCATTAAACTCTCTCTGTTCCATGCAGGAATCCAAACACAGACGCACTGACAGGTCTGTGTTGTGTTGTTTACGAAAAGCAGAGGCTGGGAAATCATGGCCACGACTCACCAAAGACAAGACAAAGGTTACTTTCTTTCTTTAAAAAAACAAAAACAATTTGTCAAGCCACCAATACTCATCACTCTTCAGGTGTAGCCTTGTTGCAAACAAGATACGTACACTTAAATTTCCATCAATCTGAAAATAAATCTTGGTAAACTGTTCAAGCTCATTTATTTAACTTACTATTATTTTACGTATTAAAAGAATTTGCATCTAACTGCCTTTTCCTGGTGATTTTTATTAAAAGCATTAAAATTCTTAGTTCCAAGAATAGTATGGCAAGTAAATATCAGCATTGAAAAAAACAGCTGGAATAAAGTGATTACATGTCAAATCTTGCCTTATTTAAACACTCGAATCTATCATCTTTTAGTGCAACTGGCTGAGTGTGGATTTCAATAATTGGAAAGATTGGGAAGATGACTCAGATGAAGACTTGTCAAGTTTTGACAGGTTCTCAGAGGTAAACATATTGAACATGCACAGTGCCTGAAGTGTGAGTATGTCCAGATGTGAGTATGTCCTAGTGTTGACAAATTGATTGTTTGCTCTTGTGCATTTCTCCAGATGATGAACAGCATGGGAGGGGATGATCTACCTGATTTAGATGGTGCAGATGATGAGGTATTTTCATGATACATATTTTTTTTATTTTTTATACATATAGTAGTTTTTTAATATGGTTCATATCCTTTATTACAGAGAGAGTGTTTTGTTTGAAGAAATTTTAATTAAGTGAAATTTACCGGGTAAAGCAGTGTAGGAAGAATTGTAATAATTGTTTTTGCTTTGTTTTGCAGCATGATTCTGCAGACAGTGATGATGAAAGTAAGTACTATTCCAAAAGAGCTTTCTTTATAATTAGTAATCCGGTAGTCACTAGATCCCATGGGCTGAGAAGAAGAAAGCCATAATGCTAGGCGGTGCCCTGTGTGTACAAACGGATGAATCATTGTAGGACCTGCTAAGTAGCTATTCAATGTCTGTGGAAAAGATGGTATCATTCAATGTAGTATAGTGAAGTTTATATTATGTTGAAAGGGCTCAATTGTATATTTCTGCCCCTTAATGGAGAATTAAAGGTATTCAATCAAAAATGGCTATAAGTAAGAGATGGTTAACTTTTGCCATAAAATCACAAATGGCTATGTTAGGATATGGCTTCAGTTGATCCAAAAAAGTTTGAGGGACTGAACTTTGTAGTAGTATAATCACTTTTATTTAATTTCTTCTGTGTGTTTGTGTGTGTGTGTGTTTTAATTTTAATAGGTGAATTAGATTCAGATCTAATGCTGCTCACACACATCACATTTTTAATTTTGTCTCCTTTCCAGAAATGCCCGACCTTGAGTAGATGAATACGGAAGCCACACCAGTAGTAAAGTGAGTTATAAGTCGGTTGAAGAGAGAGACAAGGCATGAGTTTGCAGCCACGTTGGAGAAGAAATCTCATCTCTCTGCGCAGTTTCCAAAGCGAAACCCCTCAAGGGAGTGACAGGGAATGACTGTTGGATACAGACATGCACAGAGATCCATAGCGACATACAGTGCTGTGCTTTGCTGTTCTGTTCTGCATGGACAATTCTGTTCAAATGAAAATGTTATTGTTCATTGACTTAAATGACTGTAATGGGATGTGCTGATATCTTACACCTTCTGTTTTTTTTTTTTTTTTTTTTTTGCAATGTCCTGTTATGTATTGAACATTGTGATTTCTAATGAAGAAAAAAAATGCCTATTTTCCAAAAAAAAGTAGATTTTTTTTTTTTTTTTTTTTAAATAACAGATTTCCCCCCTTTTAATGTTTGTATTGTAAATTGCACTTATGTTTGTTAATTTAAAAAGCTGGAGTTCCGCTTGAAATGGGTTTTCCAATGTATGCCAACATCTGCAAATATTTAACAATGATTTCATTTTTTTTTTTTTTTTTTTAAACATTTCAGCATTTAAAATAAACAGATATGCTTGTGCAACTTACAGCTTGTGTTGAGATTATGGTAGTAGAGTGATTAAATCTTTGCATATAGTTATACCTTTGCAAAGGCCAGTTTGTTTCTCTATGCCAGTGTACAAAACATTGCAAATTGTAGCAAGTACACAAGTTAATTTTCTTCCATATGCATTCTACGGTGAAGGCAGAAATCCTATGTAGTCTACCAAAAGTTTCCCAAGTAGTTTAAAACACTAGAGGATAAAAAGGTTTGTTAATAACATACACTAGAACTATCTTTGGAGGCTTGTGTGTTTGATTCAACCTGTGTTGAACACTTCTGCGTTTGTCTTATCCTGTGGGAGTTTGGGTATAAATTTCTAATAAACTGTTTCAGACTGTTGAATATAATAATACCTTAGTACTGAAGCATCACTTTTTCAATTTCCAAAAATGTTTAACTCAATGAAGTTTAGAGATGAAATTAACCCTGGAAGGGATAAATATTCACTACTCTGGGAGTGTGGTCTAAGTATCAAACAATGTTTACAGGTAGTCTGTCTTAAACCAATGCTGACAGGCCTGTATGTTCACTAGATAATTATTGGTCACTTGACTTGTTCCTGATGTCCATACTGGCTGCAAAGAGATTCTTTCCTTACAATTCCAGTTTAAGAGATGGGAGACAGTCATCAACCCTTGTCTGTTATAAAATGTTTTATAAAATCATTCAAAGCTAATATGATGCTTCAGAGGTCTGAATTATAGAATTCAAGTGGTTATCTTCCAAAGTGAGTCTTTTTAGAATAAAATTCTTTCTCTTTTTTTCGACATATATTGTTTCTGCACTGAGCTGCGGCAGCGTGTTAGTAACACAAAGAGGAAATTTTGTATTAAAACACTGGAAAACTGGAAAAAAAATCCTCTTGATTTGTCTAACTCAGACCGTTGAAGCCTCAAATTAGCTGCAGATCAACTTTAGAATGCATTCATGGTAATGAGGACTTTGGACTTTGTCCCTCATCTCTTATCTTGGAATTGCATTAGGACGTGATGGCCAGTATGGAAAAGAGGAACAACTGAAGCGCTCAATTTACAAATTGGCATGAGAGTATTGCACTAAGACAGACTTGAAAAAATGTGAAACCTCTCTGTAACCACTGCTAAGTGCTAATGCTTCCCAGCACTGCACTCTCACTTCTCTCTTATATAACACAGGGTATTTCAGGGACTTCCCAACTTCTGTTTACTTTTATTAGAGCAAAAAGGGAAACTGAGGCCTAAAATTCCTTTATACTTTTGTGATGTTGCTGTGTGTGATTTTTTAAAAACATGGCAATGGCAGTACATGCTTCAAGGGCAATCTAAGAAGTAGTTAGCAAAGACACTACTAATTCTCTGATGATCGTCTTATCTGATATTAAAACTAATCATCAATCGGTAAAGACCAGAGATTATTCATGACCACAAGAACCATAGATTGTTGGCGATCAGATAATTGGATAAGAAGTCTGTATGGATCATTTGAAAGAAGTGGAACGTATCTAAATATCTCCTGCTGAGGATTGTCAGCAGCAGCTCTTAATCCCTACCCTTGTAATACTGTTTGTTTAGTCCCTCATCCCCTGTGTTCTGTAATACATGTTTTAGCCACAGTGTGGTGAGTGCAGGCCAGAGTTTCTACTCCACTGTGAGATGTTTAGGGGCTGCATGTTGTGTATGTGTCAGCAGTCTGAAGCCAGGGAAAGAGGAAAATACAATGCAAGCACCTTTTCAATACCCTCCCCTGTAAAACTAAACTGTGGGCTTAAACCCACAAAAGATGGCTTAGCATTAATGGAGGGAGTCATGAGAAGGACATAATACTCATGACAATAGAGAGGCACAAACTGTAATAAACTGTCAGGATCACAACAACAGAATAAACACTATCTTTTGAGGAAAAAGTAATATTTTCTCCAGCAACTACCACCACCGTCCATCATATGATGGTGGTAGAGTCTGTTCACCCGTCAGTTTTCCCTGAATGTGAGATGAAAAAAAATCCAAACATCAGGCTGCTGTGAGATTAATGCAAGAGATCACATCGAGTATCTGTAAAAAAGCAGGCAACTTCCAAAGTGACTTACATCTTTTGAGGCTTAAAAAAACTGTATGCTGATTATATTTGAAGATTCTCCCGGTGCCTTTCCAGCGCAACTCTCTGGAGTATCGATGGCACAGAGGCAAAAAATATATAGAGCCACTCTGGCCCATGGAAAAGGGATCTCACAGATTCAACAGTGGCAGCTAGACAAACAGATCATAGAAACAAGCAGAAACTGTTATTGCCAGCGTTTTGTTTCCATGCATAAAGGAGAAAAGCAGTGAGCTCAGCATAATCCTTTCAGATGGCTGCGGCCATCCCTCTGGCTGCCCTGGTCAGCATGATGCTCCAGTGCAGAACCTCAATGCCAGGCCCTGCTCTCCCCTCTCCCTCTCCAACCGTGGATTTTCCACCGCTTTATCCAACCTGAGCCTCCAAACCCATCCAGCACACACAATGTAAAACTCTAGCCTAATCAGTTCTGCTGCCACAAACCTAATTTGTATCAATCCAGAGCACAAGTGGAGAAATTGAGAAATTGCTCGTGCTTTGGCGATCACAGCTTTGATTGGAGTGAATGTGAACTGTTGATTGCACATTTCAGAAGAGACAATGAAAGGAAGATAATGGAAAACAAGTTAAAAGGTTGAGATTGTAATTACATTTATTCTGTGCCTGCAAAAATAACAAAATTATGAGAAAAGAAGCAAAACCACCACTGCACACCACTTCTACCAGCTCGCAGGTGCTGCCCACCACATGCCCACTGCTTTTCTATTTTTAGGTTTGAAAGTTAGTGCAGTTTCTCAGGGGAGGTTTTCAGTCAGTGGTTTTATGAATGGGATTTTCTACCACTTTCTTGGTATTAGTGCTTCAACCAGGGCCGTTGGTGGTATTCAGGGACTAGATCTCCACCAACTCCAGTAACACCCGAGGTCTAGCTGGACCCCTGAAAACCTGGAAAACACCCAGCGGAAATGTAAGATGCTGCAAAGCATTTTGTTTTTAGCAGAAGAGTAACCAAATTTTTGATTCCTTCTTTGCTGGCCCTGAACACATAAGGTCAAGTCCTAATTTCAAAAGCACCCTTTAAACTAACTAAGTTCAGTATTTTGAGGGCTTTCCGACATGAATTAGTTTAAGTAATTGTCAAGCTCCACTGTGATTATTTCTGACTCATTTAAAATTGCAACCTGTGATTTCTACAGTGCGGGAGGTCAGGGCAGGAGATGGGTTAAATTATTTTGTTTTGATTCATAGTATTGTGCACTGGCCCCTCCCCCCGGATCAGTGGGGCTACTCTGGCCCTGGGGTGTTATAAAAAGGCCTCTGAGCTCCCCCTGCTCTGGTAAAGAGGCTGAATGTCTGCAGGACATGCTTAACGTTTGTCTATCCATGTTCTTCTACTAACAACCAGCGGGGTTGACACATAGATGCACAGAGACTGTCTTATTGCTCCACTCAGGAGCTCTCTATGACAGAAATCAGAATTCAATAGGCAGAGCAGCAGATTATTCACTTTTACATGAGAGTTACATGTTGAGCAGTTTACGTGTTGTTGCAGTTAGCTTTAGAGAGGCAATTTCTGTTTGAGGGCAAATTTTTGTCAGTTGCTTTTTGGTTTTTGGTCTCAAACAGTTTTTTTTTTCTGTGGAAAAGCAGCATCTCCTTTTAGTTGATTGGTTTTTTTCTTTTGACTTTTCATCCCTCCATTGCTTAGAGGTTGTTTTTTGACCTTTTGACACCATGTGGGAGTTCCGATCTATGTCTTTCTGGCGGGCGGTTTTCGCCGAGTTCTACGGCACCATGTTCTTTGTATTCTTTGGGCTGGGGGCAGCCCTCCGCTGGACCACTGGGCCCCATAATGTCCTCCATGTTGCCTTTTGCTTTGGGCTGGCGGCTGCCACCCTCATCCAGTCCATCGGCCACATCAGTGGAGGTCACATCAACCCAGCTGTTACCTTTGCCTACCTGATTGGCTCCCAGATGTCCCTGTTCCGTGCCTTCTTCTACATCATAGCCCAGTGTCTCGGAGCACTGGCTGGTGCTGCCGTGCTCTATGGGGTCACACCCGGCAACATGAGGGGAAACCTGGCACTCAACACGGTAAGGCTACCTGCCAGTTATTGTAATACTCTATGTCCATTAATACAAGTAAGCAAACTGTTTCCAACTCAAGTAGTACATAACATTTTTCAAATACACTATAAGTCTAAAATCTTGCAAAAGGTCATGTATGTATGTATGTATAACAAAACTGCATCTGCAATATATATATATATATGTATACACTATCTATATACTCCATATGTATGTGTGTTTGTATATATATATATATATACACATTTATATATATATATATATATATATATATGTATACAAATGTAAAACCATGTTATTTTATGCACTCAAATCAATACTTAATCACTCTTTCTTCCCCCCTCCCATCTCTCAGCTGCAGCCAGGCATCAGTTTGGGCATGGCCACCACCGTGGAGGTCTTCCTCACTCTGCAGCTTGTTGTCTGCATCTTTGCTGTGACTGATGAGAGGCGCAATGGACGCCTGGGCTCTGCTGCCCTTGCTATCGGCTTTTCTGTGCTCATGGGGCATCTTCTCGGGGTAAGAACCAACCCAGGGTCTGGACATTTTGAACAGCTCACTAGGTTCATAAGAGGATCTGAGCATTGTATCACATCACATATACACATTTACAGTCTTAATCCTAAACTACTCTCTGTCTTTGACTCAGATGTACTACACTGGAGCAGGAATGAACCCAGCAAGGTCTTTCGCCCCAGCTGTCCTGGTCAGGAATTTTGTCAACCACTGGGTAAGATGATCATACCTGTTTTTACAGTACAAACTATTCCAAACCATAGTACTGTGACATCTTCAGACTCACTGACACATTCTGCACTTTGTCTTTTTTGTTAATCACAGGTGTACTGGGTGGGCCCCATGATTGGTGGCGCCATGGGTGCTCTGCTGTATGACTTTATGCTGTTCCCCCGTGTGCGCGGCCTCTCTGAGAGGATCGCCACACTGAAGGGCACCCGGCCCCCAGAGGCTGAGGGCCAGCAGGAGACCAGGGGAGAGCCCATCGAGCTCAAGACACAGGCCCTATAAGCCTGGAGGAGAAGATTGGCTTTCTGACCCCCATCCCTCACCCATCATGCCTCACTCTGCACCCTCAGTTCCATCCTCAGCCCACTCAGCGTTTCTGCACACATACCTCCTCCCTGCCTCCACACATGCTATTACAGATCCTGAACTCCTTGTTGTGCATCCAGAACTGGACCTACTGAATTACATGAAGGGGCACCCACAGCCCTGACCATCTCTCCTGATTTCACATCTACCCATCCTTCCTCCTATTCCTCCTCCTCCCCCTTGGACTGCAGGACAAAGATGGAGGGTTAGAAGAAGACTTGCCACTGAAGGAAGCACCCTGTGCCCTGTGGTGTGGGGAGTCAGTCACTCCTGGCTGACCAGGTGGCTATAACTGCTCAGGACAGGGGCCTCTCTCTCTACCTTTCCTTCCCCTTCTCTCTCTGTTTTTCTCCCTATTTTGTAGTCTGCTAGGAGTGAAGCTACAGTAGAGAAGTGGACTTCTGCATGCTTTTCCATTTTGATCCAGTGTGATCTCGCCCTCCGTTTTGTTTCGTTTCATGAACTTTGGGTAAATTACATGTACGTATTATACTTTACCAGTATTTATTTGGCTCACATTCTTTTCTTTTTTTTTAAGTTGTATGTGGGTGTGAGAGAGAGAGACAGAGAGTGAGTGTGCATGCATGTCTGTGTGCATGTGTATGCTTGTGTGCTTGTTTTATTTGATCATTTATTTTTCACTTTTCATTGCCACAATCCTTTGTCTGTATCAAGAATATCACCATTATTATTATTTTTGACTTATCATGCAAACTTATTTTAGGGAAAGATGCTGCCTTTTCCACACCCTCACCGATACTGCAAAAGTTTCATTCACAAGTTCCACAGACTCAATGTTTAGCGTGATCCCCTTTTTATATCAGATGAAAATAATTCATGCTTTTGAGTCACATCTTAAAGCCAAATTCATTCAGTTTAGAGTTTGTGTCTCATCTAGTGAAGCACACACACATTCATATTTATATTAAATAAACACAAAACACTAAACCATCTGGTCTTTTCTGAGCTCAGTCTTCAATGAAGTTCCAATTACAAACACTTGAAATGGAATAACTGCCACCACCAAATCTGTTACCCATTGCTTTATAAGCGGGACATCTACAGGTTTCTACCACATTCAGATAACTTATACAGTATTTGTGGTGGGTT